>NC_056735.1:1514357129-1514372129 GCF_019279795.1 Protopterus annectens | reverse complement strand
AACTTCTCCATCTCCAAAATGGGTGGTTCAGCTCATGACCCATCAGCTGCTTCCCTTTGTTTCTATGCTAGGACTTCTGTTCTGTGGGTTGTAGTATGAATACCATTGCTTTGCTACAGGCTATGTCATATTTTGGGTCATGGCCATCCAGAACATTAGCATTGTTGATAACTTAAGCCCAGGCATGGTCATGGAAGGTTTGGTTGATGATGGAATGGACATCAAGGAACCATCACCCATGGAGACTGAGGGCTGTAAACGTGGGTGTGCGAGTGTATATGGAAGCACATCCAGAAGCAATACCTTTGTCAGGGTCTTGTTCATTATGCATAGCTCTGTTAGTATGGAAAACAGTGGAATTAACAGCCTTTTCCCAGCATGGGCTTATTAATCTTTATATTACTGCTATCTTGCTAGGCAGTGTGCTGTAATTGTGCTTAGAAAATGTCAGGCATGTATGCATACTGGCATGTGTTTGAAACAAGAATACAACTGCAAATGGGCAACAATAACTGGTCCTAACACATCTCAACTTGTTAATGACATGCATTGTAAACTGATAAGGCACAGAGTGGAGTGTTCCCATCTTCTCATATTTTTGTTTTACTTTTCTGCCTCCATTCACTCCATGTGTAACATTCCTCTGATGTATTTCCCTGGCACCTTCAGTATGACTTCTACATTAGTTTTCCTGGTTTATGCTGTGTTTAATAGACTATTACTGGAGAGAGTCATGGGTTCAATCCCCCTGAGGCCTGTCTTTTGATTACTGCTGTGTTACATTCCCCTGGTTTGTGTTTCCCCTGACCCCTTCAATATGACTTCTGCAAGAGCTCTCCTATTTAATGCTGTCTGTACAAGAAAATCACTGAGAAGAGTAATGATTTCAGTTCACCTCAGGGTAAATATTTTATTTTTATTACTTTTACCATTATAGTGCAGGTACATTGATAACATAAAAATGTGACAATATCAGAACTGTCATTGGTTGATACATCATGTGTCCTAACTATATACCCCATCCTGTTTGAGTTTCACATTGTCTGCATTCAACTGTCTCAGATGGATATCTGTGTATGTGTCAAACCCCCTTTTACACTGTGTTCTGCATCCCTGCTATGTTCACCAGTTACATTTGTAGCATTCTGTCAGTTTCTTGTTTTCTTTTGCTACTTACCACCTCTGCACCCAGCCTTTACAAATCCTAGCCTTACTTATGCCCATAATACATTTTTGTGCATACCTTTTGTCTTGAGTCACAACAATCACTCAGCACATTAGTATTACCATCTGTGGTTGCAGCTGCATGATGCCTATCCTAGATGCTCATGCACAATCGGTGTTTATATTAGCTGCCTGTACCTGACTCTGGCCATAGATTAATCTAACAACATCTTCTTGTAGGTCCCTACTGTAAACATGATGAGAAGCTGCTCAGCAAACAAACTGCTCTGGCCACGTGTATTGCTGAGAAGCCTTGGGGCTCATCTTGCATGCATAGCAAACAGTGCTGACTTGGCTGCATTTACACATGTGACATTTCCAAATCCCCAGGTGTGAGTTAACCACATATTTTATTAGAAATCTTACACTTTTCAGCATGCTAAAATGAATTCCTATACCAGCGTTTAGACTGGGCATTGTCAGGAGTAAATGGAAAATTTGTAGGATTATCTGACAATATGCATCACTAGCATACTGGCAGGGCCACCATTAGTGAAAACTGGTCCACTATTTCAAAGGAAAAAGATAACAGTGAATGTTTCTTTGTCTAGAGTGGCCAACAGCAACTATCTGGGACATCTTCTTTGGTGTATTTAAACCCACACAGACTCCTGATATGTGCATAAACGGCATTGTCTCTCAGTTTCATAGCTGTTATGCATTACTGTGGTCTGTTTTGGGCCATAATTACTCTCAACATTTTTGTACTATCTTAGCAATGTAAAGCAAAGTAAGCTGCAAACAGACCAGTCTCAAAAATAGATATGATCTGTGACATTTCCTTGAGTAGATAGATAAAGCCCTCACAGTGGTGCAAGGGGGTAGGGTTGACATAATGTTTAAGGTTTTAACCTCACAGATACAAGGTACAGGGTTTGATTCTGACCTCCGGATATTGCCTAGGCTTGTAATAGTCTGCAGACTGGTGGCCTAGTATTTATCTATGAACCAGTGAAGTGACCCATGTTTGAAGAGTGGCCTGGGTATTTGTAGGAGCTGACACAGAAGGATGCAAGTGAGAAGCTGTTGTTAGTTCACCCATCCTAAATAAAAGGTGGTAGTTTAGTCTCATAACAAGTGTAACACATAATGTGATTGCTAGTTGTTATCTTATGCAGTTTGAGCATTCTGAGTTCACAGTGGCAAGATACATTCATACTTGTATGCAAGGGGAACTCAGTGTGCAGAAGCATGACCCCCCCTTCAAGGAACATTAATGGCAGAGACTGGAGGGGCTCCCTGGAGGGGAAGCAGGGTGCTCCAAGCACTCCATACCATCCATATCTTGCAAGGTAATGAAGGGCTGATCAGAATTCCTGGGCAGGAAAGAGCTGGCCATATAGCTCCCAACTAGTCCAGAAATGACTGGTTGCCACCCCCTTGGAACAAATGGATTGACTGGATGCTGAAAGTGATGCCAGAAAGTAAGGCTCTAGAGAAGAGGAAATATATGTGGTCATTCACCAACTTATATCTTCAGGAAAAGCTCAAGTCATACTGTGATGCTTAACTTCAAGGTAGAGAAGCCATCTTATAGAGCCATACGTGATTTTTAACAGCAAAGCTTTTGCAGCTACTGTTTATTGCAGACAACACAATATTAAAAGACAGAAATTCTAATCCTTCTCCTGAAAAAATTCAGCTATACTGACTTTCATAAAAAAGAAAAATATCCAGGGTCATGTACCTTATGCCCTTTACAAACTCATAATACTGTTCAGTGCAGATTATAGTATATTCACATGTGGGCAACAAAGCTTAAAGAGTATTTGTTGGACCGCATGCACATAGAGAAGTACAATTTCACTGAATTAAACCTTTGGGAAAATTAAGAAGAAAGAGCAGTTTATTCTCATTCACATCTTCTCATCAGTTATTTTATTTTTTGACACTCAGACTATTAGCCAATAATTGATGGAAGGCAACAGTGGATTATTCAAACAATGCACTGCAGAAGCTCTGCGGAACAAATTGACTGAGAAAAGGAATTCCAAAAAATGTAGAAATAATTTTTACTAAAATAGATTCATATAATTAATTATGTCATACTATTCAAGAAGTGCTTGATTATAAATGTGATGCAAGTAAAAACCAGTCATTCAACCAGGTTACACTAGTACACTCATTTTGTCACCTTACTATTGTAACAATTTATTAGCAATGTATCTATCTATAAATGTCCTCATATTGTGCCCATCATACAAAAAATTATAAGGTGGTAGCCCATCCTCACATGTGATATCAATAATCAATTATTATGTTTTATTTATGTATCCAAAGACTGCATAAAAAGACAAGTTACTATAAAGGTTGTATTGAACAGAAAATATATCACATCACAATACTGGTTATAAGTTAAACATATGTGCTTGCTGTTTTTAAATTGTTGCATGTGTGTGAGTATATTAACAGTACAGATTATTTAAATGTTTCAGTTATTCACCACAATTATACTTCTTCAGATTTTATTAATTATAACACTGGCTTTGCAGTTTACCTAGAGAAATGTTCTCATGTTGTTAGTTATGTAGGAAATGCTTTGGAAAAATTTAATGAAAGATTTAGAGAATATGGGACTGATTCAAACACGTCATCATAAGATTTACTCAAGGCATTCAGAGGCACCCATAACATGGTGTTTTTGCATGAAAACAAGCAGCAGTGCATCAGGCTGTCTCAGCGGTCATGTTACATGCTAATAAGGCAATCTAGAGGAGAGACATATGCTAATTAGGCATGTGGTCTAACCCCAGGCACTGCCTCTGGAAATTAATCTGATAGATTAATATGGCTGCTCCTTGCATCTCGCTGTAGAGGTAAGTACTGGGGAGTTTAGTGTTAAGGTGTTAGGAGGTGTGTATATGAGTGCATGTGAGAGGTTACATGTTTGAGTGGCTGTGTGAGTGTGCGATTGCTGGTAAAGTAGTGGTAGGAGAGTTAGTGGGGGGGTAACTTATGCAGGTGTGTGTGTGTGTGTGTGTGTGTGTGTGTGTGTGTGTGTGTGTGTGTGTGTGTGTGTGTGTGTGTGTGTGTGTGTGTGTGTGTGTGTCTGTGTCTGTGTCTGTGTGTATGCACATGTTTAGGTGGGGTGGGGTGGCTGTCATACTTTCACATACTCCTAGATTAATGGACAGAGGCTGCAGCTTTGTGTGTGTGGGATACCAGGGATAACTCTTTAAAAGTATACCTGAGCAGCACCTAGATAGAATGGGAATGGGGGGAGGGGGTACTAGACAACAGAGATAACTAAACATGTGCCTGAGTAGTACTTAGAATGGGGATTAGGGCTGGGGTAACTAGAGATAATGTGAGCCTGAGCAGCACTTAGAGCAGAGATCAGAGCTGGGGGTTGGGGAGAACATTAGAGACCAGTGATAAGTGGTGTGCCTTAAAAGATGTTAAAAAAGAATTCAAGCCCTGTATCTTCCTACCTGGCATATTAGTCCTCTATGCCACTACTAAATGCCAATAAAAAATTGAATTACAAAGATATATGAACCATGCACACTTGACACACAAAACCTCAGCAGTAACCGACTGTGCTAACTGAGACATTAGTGTGGTATGATTTTTATACATATATTGAAGATCTCAGGCATTATGCAATGCCTGCAACATGAGGGAGAGGGACAGGAACCATTATGCATACCTCTCAACTTCAGCACAATTGAAGAGATTCATTAGGATTGTGCCTTTCAAATGTCCAGATATTTCAGAATGTTCAGATATTTGAATCAAATGTGTGGCCTTTTACTCAAAAATTGTTGATTTCTGGCAAATCATTGAGGATTAAAGTTGGCTTTATTGGCCTGAAATTGTCCATTAAAACAACTTAAAAAGAAATAAGTAATGGGCATTCAGAATCACCATACAGCTGAAACAGCTGATGTTCGTAAGGGTCATTTGCATATATCTCATGTGCCTCTGATACAAGAGGTTTGCGAGGTCACTCAGCAGAAGTTCTATCTTGCAAAAAGGTAGGAAAATATGCCACTGAAGTATCACTTCCTGACAGATATTCACCAGGCTGTAAGTTAAGTAAAAAGATGCATGTATGCCTTGTGCTTTGAGAAGGGAATCATGCCCCTACATGCATCACCCATCAGTGAACAGTGAGTCACATGGAGTTAGAGCACCAGCACCAAAAAAAAAGCAAATAAGGGCCAGGCCACCTCTCGTGTCCTTTGTGAGGTGCTGTCCTTAGATGGACATCCAAGAGGTTGTCTCTCATAAACACAGAGGAGTGAGCCGGCAGTGAATGCTGGCATTGTATCAAAAAAGCATTAAATTAAGCCATAGGAAAGAATGGTGTGTAGTGCAGGAAACAGACAAAAAACAGAAAAAGCTAAAAAGAAGTTAATCTGATGCTGTTATCCATTATATAACTTGTATTTGCCATGGAATTTCTTACAACTTCTTTGGATTAACACACACATTTCCTGGATTAATACAAACTTTCCCTGTCTTAATTTTGTGCATATTACCTTTATTTTGCAGGTGAATATTTTTTTATTTCTTTGTGAACCAAATTCCTTATTTCCACTTGTGTGGAGAATACATTGTAATTATTGTTCCTTCACAGACCTTACCCTTTAACAAACCAGAACAGTGGTACCTGAAGTAAATTGCATATTCTTTGTCAGTGACTCAGAATTATCTCCTCTAATATGGAGGCATGGCCAAGATGACAGTGTGAGAGCAGCAACTGTGAGAAGCTCTGTAACATTTTAATTTATGTCTGGCTTTTTTCATTTAAAACCTAATTAAGAACTGAAGTTGATAAAGTAAAGAAAAGGGAGATAGCTTTTTAAATTTCAAAGCTCCCAAAATTCTAGTCAGAAATTTTATTTCAAGATATAGAAAACAGAAAGACTGCAAAATGAGTTATTTGAAGAACACATTCAAAGTTCTGCTCTAAAAAAAAAATCCAATTTTGATATCAGTATGCAGGAGGTCATCACAAAAACTTATAAACCAGACTTAAAGACTGATCATTTTAAAGAGGAATGTAAAAAAGAAATAGACACTTAATTTTGTAAAACAACAGGTAACTGAAATAACTAGTATGGAGGAATCGTTAAATGACCATGAAGGAAGAGTATTAGAAGGTGAGTGAAACAATGAGTTTCTCCTGAAGCAAAACAACTGGCTTATAGAAAAAAATAGATAATATAGAAAATAGATTCAGGTGAAATAATATAAGAATAAATGGAATACCAGAAAAAATGAAAGCGAAAACATCACAAACTTTTTAATAACATAGTAACATAACAATCTGAATTCACCTGAAACTTTGCACTTAGAATAGAGAGGACTCATAGGTCTCTAGCTTTTCCCTTAAAAGAAAGAAAATGCTCCTCCAAGATCAATAATTATAAAGTTCCTCCCCAGTATGGAAAAAGATTAAATACTGAAATCAGCCAGGAGAAGTTCTCTTATTAAAACGGGTGATAATATTGTTCATTTTGATAATGACTATTCAACTAAAGTAATGGACAAAGTGAAAGCATACTTACCTCTAATTAAATAACTTAAAAGACAAGGTATAAAAGTTAACTTGTTCTTTCCTGCAAAACTAAAAATTCATCTACAAGAAGGAACCAAAATTTGTGAGTACTTTGAAGAAGCAAATGAACTTGTACAGAAGAAAAACATCACCTCATCATTAGATGAGATGAATTGAGCAGCTGCATCCCTTAAAAGGTAAACTGAAACTAACTCCAAGAAGATCAGCAAATCAAAAAGACTTAAGAACAAATATTTATTGGTCATAATTATCTTTACAGTTTTGATAGTGTTTAAACACCTTACAGTTAATTTATGTTAAAAATGACCAAATAATCGGTATGCATACGAATATCTGGAATATTCATAAGTAAGCAAACCTTTATCTACTATTTAATGCTTTTGTTTCTAATAACATCTCTACCAGGTATATCTTGGTTCCTTATTTAAATATGGAACTACAGAGCATATGTATTTTAATGATAAATTATTTCACATACTATTACTTTTAATGTTATGAGACTTACAATCAATTAAACACACATTTAGAATATCATGACAGCAATATCTATTTCTATATCTATATATATATATATATATATATATATATATATATATATATATATGTGTGTATTTTATCTCTCTCTCTCATATATATATATATATATATATATATATATATATATATATATATATATATTAAACTGTGAAACAAAGTTGAATTTATGTCTTTGAGTTTATACTGGCTTTTAAAGCAATAGCAACACACATTCAATGATGTGGTGTTTCATATACAGTTCATTTATATTCTATAAATACTGTTTCAAATGCTGTTCATGAATTAGTGAAGTGTTTGGATGAGTTAATAATCTTTTCTATGTTTGCTGATGCCACAAAAACAATTTGAAATGGTGAAGCTGCTTTGTTACAGCTATCCTTCGCAAACTGGCAGTTCAAACTTCACAATACATACTTGATAAAATGTTTTAGTCTCAGGATTGTAAAACCTAATTAGTTTACCTCACAAAAGTAAACCAAATCCAAACACTGGTGTCCAATGCTACTAAAAATACAACAAACCACAACATGTTCTGAAGAAGTCTCTGTTAATATTTCTGTGAGACCAAAGTGCTAAACCTTAAAACTGTTATGTGTTTATTTATTTTTAAATAAATGTATATATTTTTGAATAAACATATTTTTAATTTTACATTCTGGTACTTTGTGTAGTTACTCTGCAGCTATTGGTTCACTCAATGAATGCCAGTTGTTTTAGTTTATTACCTCAGAAAAGTGTTCTTCAAATAAATGCATGTGAAATTCCTTGAAAACAATAACACTGTGATGTCATCTTGCATGGTGAGTTACAGTTAAGAGCTGTTAATTTTGATTATAAAGCAGTGATCTGGAATGCTGAACTTGGATTCCATATCCATATTATTTGGAAGGTGACCTGTTGAATAGCTGATCTAAGTCATATCTTTGCAAAGAATAGTAAGCTTGTTTGGAGATTAGAGTTTTAAAACAGTTTAATCGCTTATGTTTTCCAGAATGAAACTTTGAAGGAAAATGAAATGTGACGGAAATCTAGGTGCCAAAAACAGCTGCCAGATCAGGAAATGGCAGTGAGCACTACATAAATTGTTTCAGCTTTTCCTTATGTTCATACCATTTTTTTCATCTCCTTTTATGTTTGCTAAATATAATCAAATGGAAATGCAATTGAAAGGTATACATTTAAATTGTAGTAGTTCTTATGTTCTTCATTGGGAGGAAAGAGCGGAAGCAGACGTGAGCACAGCAATGACAGGGTGGAGCACTAAGGCAGAGTTATGACAGCAACAGCACATGCTAATCATATTTTCATATTTTTTCAGAAAGTGTTGTTGCTGGTGCACCTGCCCATGAAGTCACTTCATTACACTGTTAAGAATGATAATGTATAGCATGATTTTGTGTAGTCTGCATGCAACGTGCACAGTGATATATAACTTTTGTTTTTTCTCTGATTTTACAAAGTTAACACTTATGCAACATTTATATACCTAGGATATATTCAAAGGTTCATAGGTAGGTACTAGGCTATTGGCCCTAGGGTCTATATAAGCCTAGCCAAAAAAGTTCCCTGGCTTTCGCCACTCAAGAAAATTATTTTCCTGTGCCCCTGTCGAGCAGAGCCACAGAAGTGATCCCCGGGGTGAATTTCCTATTTCCCATCCAATCATCAAGATTTTTCTTGAAGAGTGCTAATGAGGAGGTCTGTTTGACATAGATAGGTAGTCTATTCCAGAGTATGGGAAGTCTCTGGGACAGGAATCTATCCCTCCAGCATATTCTGTTTATTGTGGTGACAAGGTTTGGTCCCTACAGTGTGTAGCTTGGAGGGATTGGGATTTCTTTAAGTGGAGCATGTCCAACAGCTCTGGGTTTGACATAGCTTTGTATGTTAGGCAGAGATTGCCTCTGAGTAGGCGGTATGTGACGGAGTAAAGCTGGAGGTTTTTGAGATGGTCTGCGTAGGGCATCTCTTTGAGGCCAGTAATCCTCTTTGTGATGTATTTCTGTGACCTCTCCAGTTGTAGATGTCTTGTGAGGTACATACCAAAAGGGGTGCTGTACTCTATAATGGGTCTAATGAGTGATGAGTAGAGGGGAAAAATTACCTCTTTTTTTTCTGGATGAGAAACCTTTTGTGATGAGGTGTGCCACGTAGAAGGATTTCCTGATCACTGTGGTGATGTGATTATCAAAGGAGAGACTACTGTCCACCTGTGTCCCAAGATCTCTTATCACACGTTCAGTGTTAAGTAGACTACTACCTATGTGGTAATTCATGGGTACAGAGTTTTTACCAAAGGGGATGACAATGCACTTTTTGGCATTGTGCTTCAGGTCTTGGCTTTGACACCCGGCATCTGTCTCAGTGACGCCCTTTTGTAGGATATCCACATCGTTAGGAGTTTCGATTATGGATCACAGTTTGCAGTCATCTGCAAACTTCATTAGGCAAATACCTTCTGTGTTAGCCTGTACTTCAGAGAAGTAGATACCAAATAGGAGATGACCCAGGACTGACCCTTGTGGTACTCCACTTGTCACTGGTCTGAAGCCCGATTTGGAGTCTGCTACTTTCACAGTGTGGGTTCTGTCAGTGAGCCAGTTGGCAACCCATCTTGTGACATAGGAATTTAAGCCCAGTTTAGTGAGTTTATTTATAATTCCAAAATATGGGATGGTGTTGAAAGCCTTGGTGAGATCTTGATAGGCTGTGTTTCCACCTCATCTATGGCTTTGGTGACTGCTTCAAAGAAGTCTATCAGGTTTAGGAGACATGATCTGCCTTTTACAAACATGAACTGGGTGGAGTCCAGAGTTTGGAAATTACCAATGTCTTTGTTTATGAGTTCCATGATGATACGTTCCATGGCCTTGCAGACCAGGCTCGTGGGGCGGTAGTTTCAGGGGTCTGTCATGGCTCCCCCTTTGTGGAGTGGGATAACCATCACGGTGCACCATTCAGTGGGCACAAAGCCTGAGGTGAGGCTATGACTGAACATGGTACTTAGGTGGCGTGCCAGTTCGTTCTGTAGTTCATGTAGAATGCAGCTGGGATATTGTCAGATCCCATGGATGCTGTGTTCATGGCTTTGGATAGTGTGTGTTTTACCTATGCAGCCTTGATTACAGGAACGTTGCATTCTTCCAGTATAGAGATGGGCCCCCTAGGGGGTGAGAGGGGGGTAAAGTTAGCACTGAACCTATCTGCCAGGATGTTGGCAATATCAGTTGGTTCTGTATATTTAGTGCCATTGTGCTGTAACTCAGAGCAGATCTGAGTATTGCCATTGAGATTCTTGACATAGCTATAGAATGCTTTGTGGTTGCCTTTAGAGTCAGTGGCAATTTTGTTTTCGTAATTAGCTTTGGAGGATTTTATGAGGGATCTTAGCTTTTTACTGAGGCTGACCAGGGAGCTTAGCTTCTTACTGAGGCTGACCAGGGAGCTCCTCCAGTCATGGGATTTTACTCTTTTTTGCAACAGTTTCTTTCTTCTGTTGTAGCATTTGTTTATGGCAGAGGACCACCAGATTGTCTTCCTTTTTTTGGAGCATAGCATCTTGGTTCTGTTAGGGATAGCATGATCCATGCACTCGTGTAAGTGCTTATAAAGTGCATTTGTGTAGGATTCAGCAGTCGTACTTCTATTGGCCATCTGCATGGGTGTCATGAAGTTTGCCACTTCTGTCTTAAGAAGTGTGAATCTGCTTTGGAGAAGTTTTTTACAGTGGTTTCCCTAATGGGGGGTGGGGAAGGATGTGGATGTCTAGAGTGATTAGCTTGTGGTCGGATCTGACCAACAAGGAATTGACCTATGGTGTGGAACACTGGTCACCCATGTTGGTAATGACCAGATCTAGGATATTGCTGCCCCTGGTGGGGGTGTGAATAATTTGATCCAAGGTGTTGGAATTTATGAATTCCAACAAACGTTGAGCAAAAGGGTTGGTGCATGAGTAGTTTTCCGAGTTAATGGTGGGGTAGTTGAAATCGCCCATTATTAGGGTGTTGGGTTGTACCCTAATATTTTCCATAGCTAATGTGAAGATGCTGCTACTTCATGATATTGTCTGGCAATTTTGGTAGGTAAGTTAAAGCTTTAGACATGCTGTACATGACATGATATATAAGGTCAGTGGGATGGATTTCATTTGCCCTGGCAAACTAGTTATTTTTATTAGTTTTATATGGAACAGAAGTGCCCACTGGGCATCATCTACATTAGATGACAGGTAATGATATTTCCAAGACACAATTTATTATACAGTTGATTGTATATAGTTGAGGAAGTGATTGTAATCAAAAGGAATATTACCAATGTTGTCTTTAGGAGTAGTAATATCTGACAACACACAACCTCATAATTGGTAAGATGAAGGCAGAAACTAAATTGGTAAGGCATATTCTTTAGGAGTGAGAACAAAGAAAGACTGTTGCTGACTTGGAAAGAAAAGTGAACAAGTTTGACTGCCAAAAAAAAATTTGCATGTGGTATAATTCAGTGTAAGTGGTGTTGAGTGGGTGAGCATGGAGGCACTTTTATCCATGGAGACGATATTGAGCTATCAGAGCTTTTCACCTGTGTAAACATGAACATTTGGGAGTGTGGATGTGTGTGTATGTACACACACACACACACACACTCACACACTCACACACAGATATATATATATATATATATATATATATATATATATATATATATATATATATATATATTTGTATGGGTTCCCTACGTTAGACCAATAGCAGGGAAGATTGACACTCAAAACACCGACGCCAGAAGAACAACGAAGCAGATGACTGACAGGTCGTAATCCCGACAGCAAAAACACCGACAGGGGTAACTTGCGAGCGTGACCCAGTAAGTGTGTGATAGTGAGGGACTTAGGGTTAGGGTGCAGGTAAGGTTAGTGTGCGATAGTGAGGGACTTATGGTTAGTGTGCGGGTAAGGTGAGTGTGCGATAGTTAGGGACCTTAGGGGTAGGGAGCAGGTCAGATGAGTGTGCAATAGTCACGGACCTTAGGGTTATGGAGTGGGTAAGGTGAGTGTGCGATAGTTATGGACCTTAGGGTTAGGGTTTGGGTTAAGGTTAGTGCATAGATAGTTTTGTGTAAGGTGTAGTCTAGTGTAGGCTTTTAGCTTGTTGGTGTGCTTGTGTTGTGTGTGTGTTGTGTGTAACAGTGAACATTTTGTTTTGTTAAGTGTCGGGATTGTGGTGTGTTGGGCATGTGAACTTTCATGTTTTTGAGGTTTGTTTCTTCTGGCATCAGTATTTTGAGGGTCGATCTTCCAAGCTGTCAGTCTAATGTAGCGAACCCATAAATAAATAAATATATATATATATATATATATATATATATATATATATATGGTTCCCATTCAGAAGCCTGAAACATCATAAGCCTGAAAATCAAAATCCTGAAACCAAAAGCCTGAAAATTCAGAATCCTGAAAACTCAAAATCCTGAAAGCCCAAAATCCTGAAAGACCAAAATCCTGAAACTCAAAATCCTGAAAACACAAAATAGACATACTGATGTCATTGTGGCTTTGCTATTGTTAGCCCTGTGGTGTTAGGTCATGCGTTGGGGTCAGGTAAGTGTGCGGATGGTTTTATTTTAGGGTTGGGGCGGTTTAAGTGAGTTAGGGTTAGGCAGGTTAGGCATGTATGCAATAGTGACAAATATTGGGGTTAGGGGTGGTTTAAGTGAGTTAGGTTTAGGGCGCGGGTCAAGTGAGTGTGCGATAGTGACGGACCTTAGGGTTAGGGTTAGGGTCAGGGTCAGTTGGTAGATATTAGTGTCTTTATAGTGACATATTAGCATTATTTGTGTTTTCAGGATTTTGAGTTTCAGGATTTTGGTCTTTCAGGATTTTGGGCTTTCAGGATTTTGAGTTTTCAGGATTCTGAATTTTCAGGCTTTTGGTTTCAGGATTTTGATTTTCAGGCTTATGAAGTTTCAGGCTTCTGAATGGGAACCATATATATACATACATACATATATAAATATATGTGCGTGTGTATGTGTGTGTGTATGTGTCTGAGAGTGTGCATTTGTACATAGACATATATATGTGTTTTGTGTATAATAATAATGACATTTCACATTTTGATAATTAACAAAAATATACAGGTAAAATGTGACATAGGATATAACAGAAAGGTTCTTTTGTTTGATGAAGCATTGAGGCAACATGCTTTGGAAATAGGGATTTAAAAATATTTTTCTCAAAGTGGTCTGAATTGGTAATTTAAAAATAATTTAATATTTTTTTAAAAAATTGAGGATTTATATATTGGTTATAGACCTGTTAAAATATATGACAAGTGCATTTTACTCTTAAAGGAAGGTCATGAGAAAAGAAGCTGGGCAACATTAGATTAACAAGCAATCTGGTACCTGGGATGCCTTTAGGTTACAAGACAGTAGAAACATGATTAGTCTTCTGTTTATTGTTTGGTTACACTGGTAAGAAACTATAAAAGCAATATAAGCTGGTTATATCTATATGTGCATATGTGGGAATATGTGTACATATGCACTGGTTTGTATTTATGCATATGTATATAAATACATATATGTGCCAGGCTATATATGTGTATGTATGAATGTGTATGCATATATATGTACAGGATAAAGATGAACAGATGTCATGAAATGAATAAAAGACTGATCCACTCACAATAAAAATGTAAATTATATATGTCCAAGACAAGATGCAGTAATAAAAAAAGATAAACCTGTTTATATTTGGTTATACAAGCTGAAAAACAAAGCAATTACAGCTATCTTAGTGTGAACTAGACATGGAAGCAAGATGCATCGTGAAGAAGTCAAGAAAATTAAAAAATATAGACATTTGTAAATGGTATATGCAATAAAATACTTTATCATAACAAGTAATAATTATGAAATGTTCAATGATATTTATAAAGTTGAACTCAAGACAGGTATAACTTAAGTTTGTGTGCACGTCTGATATATGGGTTCCGTTCAGAAGTTCGAAATACCGAAATCTCAAATTTCAGTATTTTGAGCCCAAGGAGCCGAATCCACATAATAACGAAAGTTTAGAAGCGTGAAATTTAAAACCTCGAATACTGGTGGTTTTGAATTTCACACTTCTAAAGTTCCGCTATGGTCATCTATTCAGGTAAGTGTGTGTGTGTTTGTGTGAGTGTGTGTGTGTGTGTGTGTGTGTGTGTGTGTGTGTGTGTGTGTGTGTGTGTGTGTGTGTGTGTGTGTGTGTGTGTGTGTTTTAGTTAAGGGGTTTGGGTAGAGGCTTTGTTGTGTGTCAGTGTGTTTTGTTGCTGTGATGTGGGTGTGCGAAGAGAAAGTAGCTTGTGTGGTGGTGTTTTGTGTGTGTTTGTATGTAGTGCGACCTTGGAGTGAGAATATTTAAGCAGGGGGGTTGTGGGGGGCACAGGGGGGCTTGCCCCCCGGCTTTCATGTAGTAGGGTGATTGTGTGTGTTTGTGTGGTGGATGGTGTGTGTGTGTATGAGTGTGTGTGTGTGTGTGTGTGTGTGTGTGTGTGTGTGTGTGTGTGTGTGTGTGTGTGTGTGTGTGTGTGTAGTAAAACCGCAAAATTCAAAACTTCTGGTATTCAAGGTTTTGAATTTCTGGGTTTTTAGTTTTTGTTGTTTTGTGGATTCCACTTCTTGGGCTCGAGATACTGAAATTTGAGATTTCAGTATTTCGAGCTTCT
>NC_056735.1:1514314629-1514352129 GCF_019279795.1 Protopterus annectens | reverse complement strand
ACCCATTTCTGGGTGTGGTGTGAGTAATGCTGGATTTACCCACGGTTGACTTTATTTGGCCACTAGAGCTTCGCCCTCATGACCAAACCACACCAACCATGGGCAAATCCAGCATTATCCACACCCAGGCATGGGTTATTGCTATATTAAACAATGGCAATAAAAGAAGACTGCTATCAAAATATTTAAAATTTAATAAAGCTGATATTATATACCTACAGGAGGCACATACAATAGAGAGGGATACATATCCACAAAATAGTTTCCGCTATGAACTTTTTGTTTCTTCCTATTCAGATAAAAAAAAAGAGAGGAATTACAATTTTATGGGAAAAAAAATCACAAATTATGCCAAAGATCTTGAAACATTTAAAGTTAACGAAGGCATGTTGTGAAAAAAATGAAAACACAATCATCCATGTTAGCATGTCTGGCAGGAGATTTGTGTATATTTTCAGATTAACTTGTATTGTATGCCAGCATGTCTAATTGTGAAAATATAAATACATTTTTTTAAATGTTGAGTATTTCAATGTTCATAAAAAATGTTTAAGGAATCTGTCAGTGTTTTGATACATTTCTAATTGCACAAGTTTATTAGGGAGATTCTAAAGTACAAACTGTGAAGGATCAGCTGATTAGTAAGTGATGTCATTATAATAATCCTGGTTGCTATAAGATACTATAAGATTATTTGATTACTGACAGGAAAAATAACTTTTTCAAACAGCTGATTATTTTTAAAAGGAGGTAGAGACTGTTAAGCTGAGCAGATAGTTGAAAGGTTACAGTCAGTTATGGTTCTGTGCAGAAGATACCCAGAAAAAGGTCTCACCAGATCTGTAAGCCTACCTTTTCCTTGCTGTTATGCTTTAGATTAGATCAAGGACAGTATTCTCTAATTAGATTAGGAAAGTTTAATTATTTAGATAGAGTTTTTCTAAGATGATGGACTTTTATCCTACAGTTTAATTTTACATTTCTGGTGATTGAATGCTGGTATTTATTGAAAGTTATCGATTTATATTCTTGTAATCATTTTACTTATTATTAAATGTTTTTCATTACCTTACATTTTGGCTGGAAAATCAGTGTGTTCTTTAGAGATTATAAAGTGCTTATACCTATTTGATGCTCCCCAGGTCACCTCAAATGCCAGGCTGCTTCTGGTCATAGCTATCATTAATTTTGATATTTAATTTTTAATAATTGATCACCCTTTGAAGGGTGTGTAGAACTATCTGACTCTGGTGGCAGTATTACCATTTGTATTGGGGAGGGGACACAGCTGGAAATTTGTGTCAGGCTTTCCATAAGTGTTTCAGTGTGTGAGATTTAAATTTTATTTCCGTGTCAGTGAGCCAGAGGTCTTAACCTGGAACACATTGCTCTGAAGTGTATGATAAGAGATTGCATTTGGGGTGGACAGAGGTATATAGTCCAGTCCCAGGAAAAAGGAGCATGATCCTGTTGTGCACTTGAGGAAGATTGTGGAATTTTACTCTTGTGTGCTCTCTGCTCTGGTGTTCTCCATGACACTCCCACATAGGAGTCTGGGTGAAGATCAATGGTCCTTAATTACTGATCTGGGTTTTAAGTGGGGAATGTCACATTAATTGGTGGCAGCCCAGTGGGATATTATCCAGATGTCACATTTTATTGGGGGTAGCTTAGTGGTATTTTTAATTGGATTCCAGTAGCCTGTGGGTTGTTGTCATTAAGGTGTGTGCTCTTGACAGCCACAATGTAAACATTCAGAATTTCAATTTATCGCAGTTTATTTATTTATTTTTTGTTAGATGGTCAGGGATAGCAGGTAAAGATGTCAGCAGAAGATTTTAGCAAGCTGACAAAAATCCAGTTGGCTAAGGAGTGTGAAGCCAGAGGATTGGTGCATGCTAACCTGATCAGTGAAGCAATTACTTCAGCCTTAGTTGTAGCCACAGCTGAGACCAGCCATTCAGAGGATGTCCGGTTTGGTGTTGGTGATGTGCAGCCTGCCAAGAAGTCAGTCCACATTTTCTTCAGAGAACCTGAGTATCCATCTAGAGTTGGAGAGACTGCACTTGGAACCCCAATGACTCAAAGCTGAGGCGTGAATGTGACATCTAGAGACTGAGGAAAAACTGTGTCTGGAAGCCCAATGACTACAGACGTAGGAGTGAATGTGACATCTAGAGGCTGAGGAGAAGCGGCACCAGTATGAACTGGAGATCAAACAGCTGGAGACCGAAGAGATACTGAGACATTTAGAAGCCAAGGGCAATGAGAGACAGCACCAGCATGAAATGGAGCTTCATACCTTACAACAGGTCATGGAGGTAATGGGGAAGGGAATGAATGGACCCCAGAAGCTGTAAAGGTCTGTAAACTTTTTCCTCAGTACAGGGATGGGGATGATTTTGATAGTTTTATTCATATTTTTAAGAGGGTATGCGGACAACATGATGTTGACCATAAGCTATGGGTTCGGCTCCTGACTCATTTTTTCCATGGTAACACTGTCCGTGCTGTAGCAAAGTTGAATTATGTAGATTGTTTGAATTATGATAAAATGTAATGTTGTTTGCTTGACTGTTTCAAACTTACACCTCAGGTGTATTGAAAAATGCTTTGTGAACATAGACGCAGGGCAAATGAAGTGTATGTGATTATATTGCTGACTTACCTACTTACTTTCACAGATGGGTGAGTGGGTGTCACGTCACCACTTTTGAGGGACTGGCATACCTTTTGATGAGGGAACAAGCACTCATTACTTTGCCTGATGACATGAGACCCTGGATAGCAGCCTGTGAGTGTAACTCTATAGAGGAGTTGGAAAGAAAAGGTGATTTCTACTTGGCAAGCAGAGCACCGTTGCATAAGAAAGTGATACTAAAAAATTAATTATCAAGCTGCTGCTTACTGTGATGGATCTGAAGTCTTCTTAAGACACTAAGGTCTTGCTGGCTGGATTCTGCTGAAATCAAAGTCTAGTTATAATTGCATTCACAGTCTGTTGCCCACATAAACTTGCAGGATGTACACTGATGCAGCACTAAACTATGTTACTTTAAAAGCAGTAATTAATAAATAACTTTTTATAACAAACCACACATACTATTGTTGCAGCTTTAGTTACACTGTACTACTTTACTTCTCAATCAGCATAGAAGGTAACTTTCCTGTACAAAATATCTCTCCTAACAATTTAATTTGCTATAGTCTTTTCATAGTGGTTTTACATCCTGTTTTTCTCCTTGGTATTCTGTTTTGTTCTTTGTATGAAAACATCTATTTGCTGGTGTTTGCAGAAAAATATGTTTTCATCCTGTAGAAAAATAATACTAATATTGTCTTTTAAGGAACCATCTTTTGCAAATACTGACTTGATGAAAGCATATCCATTCTAACTTCCTTGCTTAACACTGTCTTATGATAGAAACACATACAGATCGTTTTCCTGTGGTCTATTATTTAAGGAAGCAGGTTAGCTTTCTTACTGACAATGTGAAATGCATACATCCAGTTTTTACATTTTTGCTAATTCTGTAAGAGGTCAGCTATCTTGCTGACAGTGTAAAATGCATACATTCTTGCTAATGTTGTAGGAAAACATGCCCATTAAGCAAATTCCTTATTTTTCAAGTCACAGTCATTTAGTATGGGTACTAATCACATATCGCTAAACTCTATTTCTACAGTTAACCAAGCTTTATTTTATACCTTATTTATGCTGCACATTTGTAACAGAATTACTTTCAACCTTAATACATTGTTGATCATACTCTTACAATTCCCGCTTTTTATTTTACAACATACTCAAAACACTTTATACTGATATGTATTTTTGATCAGATTAAATAGAAAACACATTAGGAAACAAAACCTTTAGTCTTCTTTTGATGCAGCAAGTCAAAATGCAATTTTACATAGTTAATACAATGATATCAAGTATTAGTACTAAAACTGAATGCATTCAACAAATGTTTCTTTTGCAGACCATTCTGTGAAATTATTTTATCAGTTATGAGCTGTGTCTGCTTTAGTTTTATTTTTAACTTGATTAATTTATTCTTTTGCAATTAGAGAATTTAATTTATGACTTAAAATTGTTCCATTAACTCTTTGCAGCTGTTGAATTAACTATTTACTTTTATTAATCATTTTATACCAAAAGTTTAGAGATAGACTAATATCTATAAGAGACAAGAACCATGTGCTACTGCAAACATTATTTAGTGCTATAAATATACAGTTTCAATGTTATTTTAACCATAACATTGTCATCATATCTCTGAACTGCCCATTAACACATTGGTTGGTAGTGACATGAACATATTAAGCACCTTGGTAAAGTAGTGAACTGGGCTTAGATAATAAATATTTGAATGCAATTATTTCAGTATATTTAATGCTTGAGGATTTAAAAAAATTATTTATACACTAAAGAATGCTATGTACATATTACTCCAGTAGCTGTATGAGAACAATATTTTAATATAATTTTCCTCTAAGTGGGGTAACCAATACTGGTACTGATAAAATGGTGGTCCAAAAAACAGTGATAAAACTACAACTTGAAACCAGTGATAAAATTACAACTTGACAAACTATTTTGAACTTGTTACTTTACAATGTGTCCTATACAGTATATATCTACACAGACTGTTTGCTACTCAAGCATTTCAATCTAGTAGGTACCCTGGACCCATTTTTTAAGCATTTTTTTACACATATTTATTAGCCATTAATTTTATGTACACTGAATTTTTTTGTATTTGCACATACAAAGACTGCAAAGTACACTTAGTCTAATCTACAAATTTAGTAACATTAACATCAAGCAAAATCTTGGAAAATGTTTATGTCTCTTTAGAAGTATCAAGTGGAATTGCAAGCAGAGACATGATATTAAACTACATACCCAACAATTAGAAACAGTCATGCTTTTTGCATACCAACATTGTCTTGCCAAAAACATATTAAAAATTAGTGACCAGTATTGCTAATTTTTTCAAATATTTTTACATACTCTCATTCTTGTATAGCTTTACATTTATTAAGCAATACAATGATAACTAGCATGATAGCTATTAACAACTTGTAAACTATCTTATCCTGTCAGGTTTAATCTGTTTACCAGTATTTCTAATGCACTAATACCTGTTTTTCTCTCCCCTTAAAAGAGTACTGTCAAGAGGAAATGAGATATTATTTTTCTTCCTGTAGCTCTATTTTAGACCCTTTTGCAATACTGCTCACACAGAGCAAAACTGAGAAAGTACCCCTCCCCCTGTAGTACTGCAGTATTGTTTATTTGCTTTATGCTGTGAGAATAAAATGTATGCCAGTCCAACACTTTGGTTATACATTTGCTTTATTAGGTTACTAACAAACTATGGACCTTTGATTTGATAAATTTTTGAGTGTTTTGAATGACAGCATATATTTTTTGTTGCCTTCATTGTCTACTACTACTAGTAGTTATCTGTACCCTCCTGTATACTTTATTTGAACTGTATGTATACTATAGCCCATCTGCTGGCTGTATTTGATGTAACTGAGGTTTTTTTACTTTTAACATTTACCTGCAAATAGATTACCAGTGACATATATGCACAATTGTGATGTCTTATTGCAATTACCAAATAGTGTTGCATGTGAAAATTTAACACATGTTTTAACAACAATAATGTTTTAGAAAAACACAAGCCACTTGTCTGGCAATCAGTCTTGTTTTTTACCTTATCTGCTCAACATTTCCTGTAACTGTTCATCCAGTCTGAGAAGGTATGAGCTCACATTTCAGACTCTATAAACTATAGTTAACCCATTTAGCATTTTTCCTTTAATCATCTGTAAATACACTTGCAGCTTGATATTAGAATGCAGTTGTAAAAACACTTAGTATTATATTTGTGATTTGCATAACTATGCATTTATACTACATAACTAGATATTACTTTACAATTAGCTTACATTTTTTATAACTTTGGTTTCATTATTGTTCTATGTATTTAACTGTCCTGCCATTCATTTTACAAAGACTGTTTGACTAATATCATCTGTGATTTTATTTCTTTTTAAAATTCAGAACATTAACTGTTTGGTGTGGTGTTACTATACAATTATAAAAAATTGTAAAAAAAAAAATAGATATTGGCTTAACTATCACATGTTTGTATTTACATGATTTATATTTGCTGTTGTCTGCCTTTCCTCTTGTGCATTATAAACAGATGTACTGCTATGCACTAGAACTGTTTTGTTTACCTTTTGATTATGCTATGAGAATGGCAGTCATATGCTGATAAATGTCTTGCTTTAATTGATTGAAAGTTTTAAAACATTTGAGAATTATTTGTCCATACATCAGATCCTACCATGTACACTTAACCATTTTCAAAATACAAGTATAGTGTAAAATATGCCTTTCTTGTACAGATCAGCTGTAGTTTCTTGCTCTTTTGCAATGTTTTCTTAAACTCGGCTGCTGTATGCAGGAAGTCAGTCTGTCAGTTCAGCTAGTTTATTTTCTTTATCCTGTAACTGTTGTTCATTTTCTGTAATGTTGCACAGTCTTTCTGACATTTTCCAGTGACCTGTTCTGCTGAATCCTATACAGTTTTGAAAAAAAAATGTATGTATAACTTGTCCAAACTTATTTCTCATTGTTTCTGTCTTTTTGAAGTTTATTACATTCTTTTGTAACAAAATATACTGGAGTTTCTGTCAGTAACTGATTTGACTCCTGTTGTAACTCTGAAATAAACCTTTTACATATGGTGACAGGACATAACTGTTCAACATCTGAATATAATGTAAGCATATTAACTTTTCCTGGTTCTTTACCATTAAAATGTTTGTCTGTACAGTCTAACCTTTGAATAATGGTGTGTACTATATTTTATGACATTGTACACAGAAAGCAGTTTCATAAGATTTACAAAATAAACATTTGTCATACCCCACATGGTTTTCTTTGAGATACCAGTCAAATATTGTAATACATTTGCATAATGCTTACTATCAACTTGCTCTAATAAGATTTTACATTTACTAATGTGCTGTGTATACCAACATTGCAGTTTACTCCATATTTTATCTGGTTGTTCTTCTACATTAAGAGTAAAGCTTGGCTTACACCTGCTTGAATTCTGTCTAATAGCATCCATACTAAAAATGTGACACAGAAAAAGGTCTTACCAATTAGCAAGAGAACAGATGATCAGGCTGTTGTTGCAGATGGCTGGAAATGTTTTGGAGTCACTCGAAAAGCTGGTGAAACACAGCAGGCAGCGAGCTGCTGTGAAAAGTTGGTGTTCACCTTTTTTGGAGAATTTATGGCACTGCACCTTTCCTGCACTGCAGGCTCAATCTGGATTCAGACAACTGAGAAACTGTACTGCTACAAGCTGCATAAACTGGAGTATTTCTGTTTAGGATTTACACATATGTACAAATGTTAGTTACTGCAATTTGACTGACGTGACCCTCTGCAGGCCTTACCACTCCCTGTGTTTTCGAATGCAGGCTAGGCTGACCATTGAAAAATGAATTATCAAGGTGCTGCTTACTGTGATGGATCCAAAGTCTTCAAGACACAAAGGTCTTGCTGGCTGGCTTCTGTTGAAATCAAAGTCTAGTTATAATTGCATTCACAATCTATTGCCCATAGAAACTTGCAGAATGCACACTGACGCAGAACCAAAATCTCTCACTTTAAAAGCAGTAATTAATAAATAACTTTTTATAACAAACCACTGGACTGAAGGAAGGTTAGAATATTGTGTGTGCAAGAGACCAGATGGAAGGGGAGCAAGACTAGGTGTATCAGAGGTGGGTTCAAATTGTTTTATCATGGTTTGGATGGGAGGAGAAATGACATAGGGGTTATCCTGAAGGAACAGTATGCTAAGAGTATTTTGGAGGCGAAAAGAGTGTCGGATAGAGTGATGTTTATGAAGCTCGAAATTGATGGTGTAATGATGAATGTTGTTAGTGCATATGCTCCACAAGTTGGGTGTGCAATGGATGAGAAAGAAAAATTCTGGAGTGAATTGGATGAAGTGGTGATGACTGTACCCAAGGGTGAGAGACTGGTGATTAGAGCAGATTTCAATGGGCATGTTGGTGAAGGGAACAGAGGGGATGAGGAAGTGATGGGTAAGTATGGTGTTAAGCAAAGGAATGCAGAAGGTCAGATGGTAGTAGATTTTGTGAAAAGGATGGATAAGGCTGTAGTAAATACGTATTTTGACAAGAGGGAGGAGCATAGGGTGACATACAAGAGTGGAAGAAGATGCACACAGGTGGATTATATCTTATGTAGAAGGGCCAGGCTGAAGGAGATTGGAGACAATAAAGTGGTGGCTGGGGAAAGTGTAGTTAGGCAGCCTAGGATGGTGGTTTGTAGGATGACATTGGTGATCAAGAAGAGGAGGATGAGTGTTAGGGCAGCACCAAGGATCAAATGGTGGAAAGTGAAAAAGAGTAATTGTGAGGTGGAGTTCAGGGAATAGTTAAAACAGGCACTGGGTGGCAGTGAAGAGTTAGTGAATAGCTGGGTAACTACAGCAGAGCTAGTAAGAGAGATGTCTAGAAAGGTGCTTGGTGTGACATCTGGAAAGAGGAAGGAGGACAAGGAGACCTGGTGGTGGAATGAAGAAGTAAAGGAGAGTATACAGAGAAAGAGGTTGGCAAAGAAGAAGTGGGATTGCCAGAGAGATGAAGAAAGTAGACAAGAGTATAAGGAGATGAGGTGCATGGCAAAGAGAGAGGTGGTGAAGGCTAAGGATAAGGCGTATGAAGAGTTGTATGAAAGGTTGGACACTAAGGAGGGAGAAAAGGACCTGTACCGGTTGGCTAGACAGAGGGACCAAGCTAGTAAAGATGTGCAGCAGGTGAGAGTGATAAAGGATAATGAGAGAAATGTACTCACAAGCAAGGAGAGTGAGTTGAGCAGATGGAAAGATTATTTTGAGGGGCTGATGAATGAAGAGAATGAGAGGGAGAGAAGGTTGGATGATGTGCAGATAGTGAATCATGAAGTGCAGTGGATTAGAAAGGAGGAAGTAAGGATAGCTATGAAGAGGATGAAGAATGGAAAGGCTGTTGGTCCAGATGACATACCTGTGGAAGCATGGAGGTGTTTAGGTGAAATGACAGTGGAGTTTCTAACTAGATTGTTTAATGAAATCTTTGAAAGTGAGAAGATGACTGAGGAATGGAGAAAAAGTGTTTTGGTACCAATTTTTAAGAATAAGGGTGATGTGCAAAGCTGTAGTAACTACAGAAGGATTAAATTGTTCAGTCACAGCATGAAGTTATGGGAAAGAGTAGTGGAAGCTAGGTTAAGAAGGGAGGTGATGATTAGTGATCAGCAGTATAGTTTCATGCTGGTAAAGAGCACTACAGATGTGATGTTTGCTCTGAGACTGTTGATGGAGAAATATAGGGAAGGTCAGAAAGAGTTGCATTGTGTCTTTGTGGACTTGGAGAAAGCATATGACAGGGTGCCTAGAGAGGAGTTATGGTATTGTATGAAGAAGTCAGGAGTGTCAGAGAAGTATGTAAGCGTGGTACAGGATATGTACGAGGGTAGTGTGACAGCGGTGAGGTCTGCAGTGGAAGTGACAGATGTGTTTAAGGTGGAGATGGGATTACATCAAGGATCAGCTCTGAGCCCTTTCTTATTTGCAATGGTGATGGACAGGTTGACAAACAAGATCAGACAGGAGTCCCCGTGGACTATGATGTTTGCAGATGACATTGTGATCTGTAGTGAGAGTAGGGAACAGGTGGAGGAAGCCCTGGAGGGGAGGAGATATGTGCTAGAGGGAAGAGGAATGAAGGTCAGCAGGACTAAGACAGAATATATGTGTGTGAATGAGAGGGAGGATAGAGGAATGGTGAGGATGCAGGGAGTAGAGGTGGTGAAGGTGGATGAGTTTAAGTACTTGGGATCAACAGTTCAAAGTAATGGTGAGTGTGGAAGAGAGGTGAAGAAGAGAGTACAGGCAGGATGGAGTGGGTGGAGAAGAGTATCAGGAGTGATTTGTGACAGACGAGTACCAGTAAGAGTGAAAGGGAAGGTCAACAAGAGGGTAGTGAGACCAGCTGTTATATGGGTTGGAGACAGTGGCATTGACAAAATAGCAGCAGTCAGAGCTTGATGTGGTAGAGTTGAAGATGTTATGATTTGCACTGGGTGTGATGAGGATGGATAGGATTAGGAATAAGTATATTAGAGGGTAAGCCCAGGTTGGAAGGTTTGGAGACAAAGCCAGAGAGGCAAGATTACATTGGTTTGGACATGTGCTGAGGCGGGAATGCAGAGTATATTGGGGAAAAAGATGCTAAGGATGAAGCTGCCCGGTAACAGGAAAAGAGGAATGCCTAAGATAAGGTTTATGGATGTGGTGAGAGAGGACATGCAGGTGGGTGGTGTGACAGAGCAAGATGCAGAGGACAGGAAGAAATGGAAACAGTTAATCTGCTGTGGCGACCCCTAACGGGAGCAGCCGAAAGAAGAAGGAGACACATACTACTGTTTCATCTTTAGTTACACTGTACCACTTTACTTCTCGATCAGTATAGAAGATAACTTTCCTGTACAAAATACCTCTCATAACAATTTCATTTGCTATAGTCTTTTTATAGTGGTTTTACATCCTGTTTTTCTCCTTGGTATTCTGTTATGGTCTTTGTATGAAAACATCTGTTTGCTGGTGTTTGCAGAAAAATATGTTTTCATCTTGTAGAGAAATAATACTGATATTATTTTTTAAGGAACCATCTTGTGCAAATGATGACATGATGAAAGCATATCCATTCAAACTTCCTTGCTTAACAGTGTCATATGATTCCTGTTGTCCATTCTTTAAGGAAGCAGTTTAGCTTTCTTACTGACAATGTGAAATACATACATCCAGTTTTTACATTTTTTACCAAGTCTGTAAGATGTCAGCTTTCTTGCTGACAGTGTAAAATGCAAACATTCTTGCCAATTTTGTAGGAAAACATGTCCATTAAGCAAATTCCTTATTTTTCAAGCCACAGTCATTTAGTATGGATGCTAACCACGTACTGCTAAACTCTATTTCTGCATTTAAGCAAGCTTTATTTTATACCTTATTTATGTTGCATATTTGTAACAGAATTACTTTCAGCCTTAGTACCTTGTTGAGCATACTCTTACAGATACCTAGTGCTGTACATGGGCATAAGGGAACCCATGGGGGCAGTCTAAACCACTCCAGCAGAATGCACCAGTAATAGGGAAAACTACTAATGCAAGTACATGGTTAGGGATTAGATGTTTCAAGTGTAACCAGAGAGGACACATAGCAGCCAAATGTGCATCAATGGAAGGTAAGAAACACAAGGTGAGGGAGCCAGAAAGTGTGGATGACAAACTGCCAGTGGTAAGTTGTTTAGAAATATCTGGGATGCCAAATTATCAAGAACCTTTATATCCTATCTTAGTAGATGGTAAATAGGTAACTGCAAAGAGGAGCACAACTTTTGATATAACCATTGTGAAGCCTGCAGTGGTTAGAGAAGACCATTACTTGCTTGGCATTCCACTCCACTCAGAGCATTGGCAGGGGCCCCCTTCCAAATACCTTTGCTAAGGTTCATCTTGACTGGAGGAGTGTAAGAGGAAGCAAGCAAGTAGGTGTGTTTGAGAATATTCCTGCAGATGTCTTTATAGGGGATGACTTTGATGATGCAGTACCTTGTGAACATTCAGTGACATGTAGTCAGGCTTGGATAAAGGCATGTAGGTCCAGAGGTCTGGGAGAGACCCAGAAACATCTCAAATCTGAAGCTGAGACTGGTTTAGTCACTGTTTCAGAGAAGGTGCTATCCGGTAATGGTACAGCTGAATGTGAGCCACAGTTACTGATGGGTATTGAGGTTCCCTTGGACATGGTGACTCTGAGGATAGAAGTGAGTGGTGGTAAAAAGAGTGACAGTGAGGAACAGCTGTCAGAAGTGGCTAGGCTTCCTGTGAAAAGGGAGCTGGGGAAGGTCACAAAGGTAGAGTTGAGACAGGCTCAACTTACAGATCCAATGTTACAGAACTTAGGGAGTTGGCTAAGGAGGCACCTAAGGCTCAAGTAATAAGGGAGTCTGTATACTAGAATAAAGGTTTGTTGTATAGACAGTGAACTCCTGGTGGTGGGCCAGAAGGTGAAGTAAAATGGCAGTTGATAGTGCCTAGCGCTTACTGTCTGCCACTTTTAGCAGTAACATGTGACAATCCTTTCTCAGGTCATATGGGTATAAGACATACTAAGAGACATACTATGCAAACTTTCTATTGGCCTGGGACTGTGAGAGATGTGGTAGGATATTGTAAGACTTAAGAACAGTGCCAAAAAGTTGGTAAAGCAGGGGACAAGGGTATGGCTGTGTTAATGCCTTTGTTTGTTAATGAAGAGCAGTTTCAGAGAGTGCCCCTGGATATGTGGGACCCCTGAGCATTCCAAGTTCTACAGAAAAAAAATACATCCTGGTGGCAGTAAACTATGCTACCAGATATCTTGAAGTGGAGGCTCTGTCTATTGAAGCAGAGAAGGTGGCAAATGCTTTGCTAGAAATCTTCAGCAGAGTAGGTTTTAAATGGGAAATACTGACTGACCAAATGCAGACCTGCTGACCAGCCTGTGGAAGTGTTGTGGGGTCAAACATCTAAAAACTACCCCTATCATCCCCAGACTAATGGACTTGTGATGAGGTTAAACTTTACATTGAAGACTATGCTATGGGCGTTTGCAGACCAATATGTTAAGGAGGTCTTGGATAGATTAAGTAGGGCAGGATTAACCATTAAATCCAGCAAATCTCAAGTAGGTATGGCAGAGGTCACTTATTTAGGACACAGAGTGGGAAGTGGTAAAATTAGAGTAGAAATTTTTAAGGTGGAAGCTATCCAATTGCGGCCAGTTCCTGTTACTAAGAAACAAGTGACAGCATTTCTAGGGACCGTGTGGTACTATAGGAAATTTGTGCCCAATTACAGTACCATAGCTGCACCCCTTACTGAACTAACTAGGACGAATACACCGGACAAGGTAATGTTGACCACAGATTGTGAATAGGCATTCCAAAAAGTTAAAGAGATTTTGGGAGGAGCCCCGTATTAGCCAGCCCAGATTAAAATAAAGAATTTATTGTACAGGTAGATGCTTCAAATTATGGGGTGAAGGCTGTGCTCAGCCAAGTTTCCTCAGAAGGAGAACACTTCAATGGATTAATAATGCCAATACAGATGGATTGCCCAGGAGAGGAGTGGGTTGATATTCCCAGATGGACCCATTTCTTCTCAAGTGTTGATTTTCAAGGGTCACTTTAAAATCTTGCTTGAGTCATAAGGGAGGGATACATGTGAAGAAAATTAAAACACTGATCTGTGTTAACATGTCCGGCAGGAGGTTTGTGTATATTCTCAGCTTAACCTGCACTGTATGCCAGCATGTCTAATTGTGAAAATACAATTATTTTTTTTTAATTTTGAGTGTTTTCAAGATTATACAGAATGTTTAAAAAATTTGTCAGTGTTTTGATACATTTCTAACTGCACAGTGGGGGAGATTCTGAAGTACAAACTGTGGAGAATCAGCTGATCAATAGATGATGTCATTAGAATGTTCCTGGTTGCTATGAGATGATTTGAATACATGACTGACAGGAAAAAGAACTTTTCCAACAGCTAATTTTTATTTTTAAAAGAAGACAGTTAAGACTGTTAAGCTGAGCAGTTAGCTAATAGATACAGTCAGTTACAGTGCTCTGCAGAAGACACTCAGAAAAAGGACCCAACAGATCTATAAGCCTGCCTTTGCCTTGCTGTTATGTTTTAGATTAGATCAGGGACAGTATTCACTAGATAGATTAGGAAAATTTCGTTATTTAGACAGATTTTTTTCTATGATGATGGACTTCTATTCTACAGTTTAATTTTACATTTCTGGTGATTGAATTCTGGTATTTATTGAAAGTTATTTATTTACATTCGTGTAATCATTTTACTTATTATTAAATGTTTTTCATTACTTTACATTGTGGCTGGACAATCAGTTGGTTCTTTAGAAGTTAGAAACTGCTTTTACCTGTTTGATACTCTCCACGTTACCTCAAATGCCTGGCTGCTTCTGGTCAAAGCTATTGTATATTTTGATATTTAATTTTTAATAATTAATCAATCTTTGAAGAGCACATAAGCCTGTCTGACTCTGGTGGCAGCGTTAATATTTGTATTGGGGAGGGGACACAGCTGAAAATCTGTGTCAGGCTTCCCATAAGTGTTTGTGTGTGTGAGATTTAAATTTATTTTGAGTGTAAGCGAATCTAAGGTCTTAAATTGGAACACATTGCTCTGAAGTGTATAATAAGGGATTGCATTTGGGGTGGACAGAGGTATATAGTCCAGTTCCAGGAAAAAAGAATGCGTTCCTGTCGTGCTCTTAAGGGAAAGTATGGAATTTTACTCTTGTATGCTCTGTGCTCTGATGTTTTCCATGACACTCCCACACTGGAATCCATGGTGAGGATTGAGGCTCCTTAATTAGTGATCCAGATTTTAAGTGGGGGACGTCACATTAATTGGTGGCAATCCAATGGGATATCATCCGGAGATCACATTTTATTGGTGGCCGCTTAGTGGGATTTTTAATTGGATTCCAGCAGCCTGTGGGTACTTGTCATTAAGGTGTGCACTCTTGACAGCCACAAGGTAAACATTCAGAATTTCAATCCACCACAGTTGTATTTTTTTAGTTAGAGAGTCATGAATAGCAGGAAAGGATGTCAGCAAAATATTCTAGCAAGCTGACAAAGATCCAGTTGGCTAAGTAGTGTAAAGCCAGAGGATTGGTGCATGCCAACCTTACCAAGGAAGCAATGATTTCACCAATGGTTGCAGCCACAGCTGAGACCAGACATTCAGAGGATATCTGGTTTGGTGTTGGTAATGTGC
This sequence comes from Protopterus annectens, assembly GCF_019279795.1. NCBI lineage: Eukaryota > Metazoa > Chordata > Ceratodontiformes > Protopteridae > Protopterus > Protopterus annectens. Next base: position 1,514,337,158 of record NC_056735.1, on the reverse strand, counting down.
AGCCTGCCATGACAGGATAGTCCAAGTTTTCTTCAGAGGACCAGAGAATCCATCTGGAGTTGGAGAAGCCCAACAACTGGAGGCTGAGGACCAACTATGGAGCTTAGAGGCTGAGGAGATGCCGCACCAGTATGAACTGGAGACCAACCATCTGGAGACTGAAAAGTGACTGAGGCTTTTAGAAGCCGAGAACAATGATGGACAGCGCTGGCACAATATGAAGCTTCATACCATTCGAGAGAGTCATGAAGGTAATGAGGAAGGAAATAACCAGACCCAAGATGCTGTAAAGATCAGTAAACTTTTTCATCCATACAGGGATGGGGACAAGTTTGATAGTTTTTTTTTCATATTTTTCAGAGGGTATTTGGACAATATGGTGTTGACCTTGAGCTATGGATTTGGATACTGACTCCCTCACTCATTGGTAAAGCTATTCATGCTGTAGCAAAGTTAAATAATGTAGATGTTTGAACTATGATAAAATAAAATGTTGCCTGCTTGACTGTTTCAAACTTACAAGTGAGGCAGACAGAAAAGTGTCATTAACACAGGCACAAGGCAGATAAAAGTGTATGTGATTATATTGCTGACTTAAGCACTTATTTTCACAGATGTGTGATTGGGTGTCAGGGCACCACTTTTGAGGGACTGGCAGACCTTTTGCTGAGGGAACAAGCTCTCAGTACTTTGCCTGACATGAGACTGTGGTTGGCAGACTGTGAGTGTAGCACTGCAGAGGAGTTAGGGAGAAAATGGATTTCTACTTGGCAAGTAGAGCACCACCGCATAAGAACATATTACCCAGTGCTGTACATGGACATAAGGGAACCCATGGGGACAGTGTAAACCACTCCAACAGAGTACACCGGTAATGGGGGAAACTACTAATCTAAGTACATGGTTAGAGATTAGATGTTTCAAGTGTAGCCAGAGAGGAAACATAGCAGCCAGGTGTCCATAGAGGTAAGGTGAGAAACAGAAGGTGAGGGAGCTAGAAAGTGTAGATGACAAACATCCAGTGGCAAGTTGATCTGAAACAACTGGGGTGCCAAATTATCACCAAAATTTATACCCTATCTTACTAGATGGAAAACAGGGAGCTGGTAAGAAGGACACAGCTTCTGATATAACCATTGTGAGGCCTGCAGTGATTAGACAAGTGCAGTACTTGCTTAGGAAGTCTACTCCAGTCAGAGCATTGGGAGGGACCCCATTCCAAATACCATTGGTTAAAGTTCATTTTGACTGGGAGGGTGGAAGAGGAAGCAAGCAAGTAGGTGTGTTTGAGGATATTCATGCAGATGTTCTGATAAGGAATCACTTTGATGATGCAGTACCTTGTGTACATGCAGTGACATGCAGTCAGGCTTGGATAAAGGCATATAGGTTCAGTAGTCTGGAAGAGACACAAAAAAATCTCATACCTGAAGCTGGGACAGGCATGGTGGCTGTTTCAGAAAAGGTGCTGGTGGTACCCAGAGTGACAGTGAGGCACAGCTGTCAGAAGTGGTTAGGCTTCCTGTGGAAGGGAAGCTGAGGAAGGACACAATGGTAGAGTTAAGACAGGCTCAACTTATGGATCAGATATTACAAAGCTTGAGGGAGATAGCTAGGGAAACACCTCAGGCTCAAGGAAGAGTGGAGTATGCATACTGGAACAAAGGTTTGCTGTATAGAGAGTGGACCCCTGGAGGTGGGCTAGAATGTGAAGTAATATGGCAGTTGAGAGTGCCTAGAGCTTACCATCAGCCTCTTTTAGCCATAGGACATGACATTCCTTTCTCAGGTCATATGGGCATAAGACATACTAAGTGATGTATTATACAAACGTTCTATTGGCCTGGGATAGCTAGGGATGTGGTAGGATATTGTAGGTCTTGTGAAAAGGGTCAAAACGTTGGTAAACCAGGAGACAAGGCTAAGGCTCCATTAATGCCTTTGCCTGTTATCAAACAGCCATTTCAGGGAGTGGCCCTGGATATTATCGGACCCCTGAGTACTCCATGTTCTAGAAGAAAGAAATACATCTTGGTGGTAGTAGACTATGCTACCAGATATCCTGAGGTGATGGCTCTGTTGTCTATTGAGGCAGAGAAGGTGGCAAATGCTTTGTTAGAAATCTTCAATAGAGTAGATTTTCCCTAGGAAATATTGACTGACCGAGTTGTCAACTTCATGGGAGACCTCTTGACTTCTCTGTGGAAGTCTTGTGGGGTGAAACATTGAATGACCACCCCCTAACATCCGCAGACTACTGGTCCTATGAAGAGGTTAAACTCTACATTGATGACTATGCTACGGACATTTTCAGACCAACAAGTTCGGGAGGTCTTGGATATATTAAGTAGGCAGGATTAACCATTAAACCAATTAAGTGTCAAGTGGGTATGGCAGAAGTGACTTACACAGGACACAGAGTGGGAAGTGATAAAATTAGCACAGAACTTGTCATGGTGGAAGCTATTCAAGCATGGCCAGTTCCTTTTACTAAGAAACAAGTGAGAGCATTTCTAGGGACATCGGAATACTACAGGAAATTTGTGGCCAATTACTGTACCAAAACTGCACCCCTCATTGGCTTAGCTAGGAAGAATAAACTGGACAAGGTAATCTGGACCAGGAATTGTGAACAGGCATTCCAGGAACTTAAAGAAATTTTGTGAGGACCCCCTATGTTAGCCAGCCCAGATTACAATCAATAATTTATTTTACAGGCAGATGCTTCAAATTATGGGGTGGGAGCTGTGCTCGGCCAAGTTTCCTCAGAAGGAGAACACTGCAGTGGAATTAATAATGCCAATGTGGATGGATTGCCCATGAGAGGTTTGGGTTGAAATTCGCAGACATACCCATTTTTCTCAAACGTTGGTTTTCAAGGGTCACTTGAAAATCGTGCTTGAGTCATAAGTGGGTAAAAAATGAGAAGAAAATGAAAACACTGTCATCTGTGTTAGCGTGTCTGTCAGGAGAATTGTGTGCATTCCCTGCTTAAGTTGTATTGTATGCCATCATGTCTAATTGTAAAAATGTAAATAAGTATTTTTAAATGTTGAGTATTTCCCTGTATATACAGAATGTTTAAAGAGTATGTTAGAGCTTTGATACATTTTTAATTGCACATGTTTGTGAGGGAGATTCTAAAGTACAAATGGTGGAGCATCAGCTGATCAGTAGGTGATGTCATTAGAATGTCCCTGGTTGCTATGAGATTATTTAAACAGATGACTGACAGGAAAAAGAACTTTTTCAAACAGCTGGTTGTTATTTTTAAAAGAAGACAGTTGAGACTATTAAGCTGAGCAGTTAGTTGAGAGTTACAGTCAGTAACAGTGCTCGGCAGATGATACCCAGGAAAAAGGACTCAACATACTTGTAAGCCTGCCTGCCTTGCTATTATATTTCAGATTAGATCACGGACAGTATCCTCTAGTTAGATTAGGAAAATTCAGTTATTTAGACAGAGTTTTTCTAAGATGATGCACTTCTATCCTACGTTTTAATTTTACATTTCTGGTGATTGAATTCTGGTGTTTATTGAAAGTTATTGATTTACATTCTTGTAATCATTTTACTTATTATTAAATGCTTTTCATTACTTTATTTTGTGGCTGGACAATGTGTGCCCTTTAGATATTTGAGAGTGCTTACACTTGTTTGACACTCCTCAGGTCACCTTAAATGCCTGGCTGCTTCTAGTCATAACTATCATTTATTTTTTACTTTGACTTAGCTTTTCTGCCTTGCTTCATAGGAATCCCCAGTAGTGTGCTCGCATTCCCCTCAACAAAAGTTACATCCTGTGTCTTGGCCAACCTCCATTCAACCCAAGGCTGTCTTGTTGCCCTACACTGTGATACCCTGCGTCGGTGGAACACTAAAGTGCTTTCAGCTACACTAGTCCCCCTCAGCAAATGTTACATCCTGTGTCTTGGTCATCCTCCATTCAACCCAAGGATGTCTCGTTGCCCTGCACTGTGAGACTCTGCATTGGTGGAACACTAAAGTGATTTCAGCTACACTAGTTCCCCTTAGCAAAAGTTACATCCTGTGTCTTGGCCAACCTCCATTCAACCCAAGGCTGTCTCATTGCCCTGCACTGTGAGACCCTGCGTCAGTGAAACACTAAAGTGCTTTCAACTACACTAGTGGATGTTAGAGTTGTATTTAATCTGTCCTCCAAACTGAAAACAGTTTCCCCTTTCACTGTACGCGTGCACACTACTTGTCACCCCCCAATTTCTCTTTTCCTATAGTACTCCTAGGTCAATTACTTAAAACTACTTTCTCCTGGAAAAAGTTTACCTATGTACCTGCAGCCCATACTTCTTTTGTTTTTCCCTGAAGAAGTGGTGGTCCTTCTTACCACTCTGTACTAGATTAGTAGTACAACATTTGTAGTTATTAGGTAAATGCTGCACCACACTGACCTGCAATTAACTTATCTTGGTTTTCCTGTTTTCTTTTTAGCAGCTGGCTTAGTCCAATTTTTTTGACTTTCATCCTTGCATTACTTTGTGACTATCCCTTCCCCCACCTTGAACCTGCACACCTCCCCACCCACTTCCACTTAATTACAGAGGTATCAAAAAGCCTGATGTAGAAAGGCACCATCATACTGCTAAAGTTTTTGTACATTTAAGTGCATCCGGGTGTTTTCCTCCTTGCTGCAAAGTTAAAGAATAACCTCCTGCTAGCCTGAAGATGCCCCTGAAGCTGACTCCTTGCCTGGCTTCATAAAGCTTGTACTCCTAAAGTTTTTGTACCTGTATGTTGCAAAATACCTTTTTCTATCTTTCTGTAGTGCCTATAACTGCTTGTTAACCCTCCGGTGTGAGATTTAGTAGCCTACCTAAGACCCAAAGCCACTTCCTCCCTCTACCCTTTTGTACCCTCATCTTATATATTATCCCTTTGGAATAACTTCTTGCCTACCCCCACCAGCTGCTATTACTCCCCTGACCACTAGGTGGCAGTCTTTATGTACACTATATTCTAGCATTACAACTAACTATCCCTCAGGTCCTACTCCCATTCTTTGGTATTTCAGTACAATTCTAATCCCCCTCTCTGCACATGAGAACCTCACTCTCGCTTTACTAAATCATCTATACATATCTGATAAGCTTATATACCCTGCTCCCCAGTTTTCACTTTAGTTAGTTCTGTATTACACCAAACACAAAAGACAGCTGATTGTCTTTTGGCTGAACTTACCTTACTGCTCGTGCCCGCTCCGTTCACCCTGCTCCCCTACCCTACCCCCAATTTCCACCCACCCCCAGGGCACCTATCCTTATACTGCTAAAAGCCATACACCCACCCCACATTAACCAATAGCTCAACATATCTTGTTACGTACTCAACCATCTGTTACTAATTTACTCACACCTTCCACTATCTATACTTTCCTCATTAAACAAACCCACCTCATATTTGTCCTTCTATAACCCTTATTTTCTCATTAATTACATTCCCACATTTTCTCATTATGTCAACCGCTAGCTTGCTAAAACTCTCTAATTTCCTCCTCTTGCCCATAATTATTTCCACTCTACGTCTATCTCATAGCCTCACAGGCTATGAATTCCTAATCTCCTTGCAATTTCAACACTCCTTTAAACAAACTTCCCCTTTCTATCTATCAGCCTCACAAACCCACAGTAACATTACATCCTCATCAACCTACCTTCTCCCACAGTTTCACAGATTAAACCTTATTAAGTATTTCCAAACCAGAAAAATAGACCCTATTTTATGTAAACTAGCAAAACTTCCACACAATCCTCAGTACCTACTACTACACAGCGTCATTCACCCAAACCCAAACCCATGGCCTGGTAATACCTTCCCTGACTCCCATTCTTCCTTCACCTCTATTTCCCATTCCTCTTCTTCTTCTACAAACTCTCTTCTCATTGCCCACCTCAATATTCATAGTTTAAATAACAAAATTACCCAACTCCATGCCCTACTAGACTTACATTCCTTTGACATCCTATGTCTCACAGAAACCTGGCTGACAATGATATCATCTCTCCATGTTATAACATCCGTAGAATTGACCATCCTAACAAAAAGGGTGGGGGGTGGCGATATTGTTTAAATCTGAACTACAGGTAACCTCACTAAACACTCAACCTCCCTCACCTAGCAATGCTGAAATCTTAATATCTAAACTCCAAATTAATGCTAATAAATCTATATACATCATTTGCTCTTACATCCCCTCAGGCAACAACATAAGAACTCTTGAAAATATCCTTAACTGGCTTTCCACATCATTCCCACAAGAAACTATTCTCCTTGGAGACTTTAATATTGACTGGAACTGTTGTACTTCTGACAACCCTACATCTCACATTAATCTCTATGGCTTCTATCAAACTATCACTGACCCTACCAGAAGCCAGAAACCCAGCAACAAACAAATTACCTTACACTGGATACTAGTCAACAATAACCCCCAATCTTACAAAATAGACATACTTCCTGATGATATTAGTGACCACTCTCTTACCTTTATAACTAGACTAAAGATCACCATTCCCACTCAACTAAACTTTAGAACCACTGGGAACAAAAAGAACCTGAACATAGGTAACTTTCAAGCAGAGATAAAAGCCTGCAATTGGTCACCCCTAAAATACCTACCTCTCAATGAAGCAGTCTCTTTTTTTTAATAATACATTCCTAAAAATCCTTGAGCACCATGCTCCCTCTCATACTATTAAAATTAGGAACAAACCTGCTCCCTGGCTCTCAAATCAGACAAGGCAAAAAATGAGACTGAGAAATAAAATCTGGAATATATGGAGAAGTACCAAAGACCCTATTGATCATTTAAACTTTAGACAGCTCAGGAATACCACTAAAAAAAATCAATATTCCTCGATAAAAAAAAAAAACTATTACCTTAAATTCCAACAAACCCAATATCTAAACCCACAAAAATTCTGGTCAGGATTAAATAAATTACTCCATTCTGGACAAGCCAAAACACCAATCCTCTCTAACTTGACTCATAATTCTCCCAAACAAATTGCTGATATTTTTAACAATTTTTTTTAAGAAACTGTTCAATCTTTAGCAAATACCTTACCGCCTGTTACCACCACTGATTCATCCATGCCACCCACTGACTCATCCTTGCCAACCACCCTACACCACATATTACAACTGCAGCCTCTCCCAACATCTCTCATACACTCCCTACTTCTTAAGCTTAAACCATACACTCCATCAACTGACCTCCTCCCAGCTGAATACCTTCAAATGGCAGCTGCAGTGCTTGCCTACCCTGTTTCCATCTTAATTAATAGAACCATTACAGAAAGTTCCATCCCATCCCTCTGGAAAGTCTCATATATTATCCCAATACATAAGGGTGGGAACTCAACTGAACTCTCAAACTTCCACCCCATAGCCCTACTTTTCCCCTTAGCAAACATCATGGAGAGGTGTATTCATCGTCAGCTACTTGATCATCTCCAAAACCACCTGCTAGTTGACTGTAGGCATGGTTTTAGGCCTTTCCATAGTACTACAACTGCTCTACTATCCTTTTCTGACTGCATTAATAAAAATCATAATAACAACTTACTGTCCTCAGCCCTCTTTACTGACCTCTCAAAAGCATTTGATATGGTTAATCATCAATTACTGTTAAACTCACTCAAATCACTTTCACTAGATACCCAGACAGTTAATTGGTTCAAATCCTATCTAGGAAATAGACAACAAGCAGTGCTCTGGGAAAATAAACTATCTACTCTTCTCCCTATAACTCTTGGAGAAATCCCACAAGGCTCTATTCTGGGACCCCTCCTCTTCACTATTTTCATAAATGATCTGAAAATCTCTCTTTCACAAACCACTTGCATACAATATGCTGACAACTCGACATTAATATGTTCAGCCTCCTCACTTGATGGACTTGTTTCGAGTACCCAAGAGTATTTGCCTTACTTGAAAACTGGTTCCATCAACACTGTCTCCTCCTTAACCCCAAAAAAACTAAATTGGTACTATTCTCTCCCACTCAGAAGTCTCCTACTATCAACTTCACAATTACATCTAATAATAGTACTGTAATAACTCCGGACACAACCACCAAACTTTTAGGTGTAACAATTGATCATAATCTAAACTTCGACACTCATATCAACATAACTATTAAATCAGTTAATAAAAAACTTGGTTTCCTCTACAGACTTAAACCCTATCTCACACCTCTAGCTAGGACTGCTTTTGCCCGAACTCACTTAATCTCCACCCTTCTCTATGCATCCCCAATCTATACCAACTTATCCAAAAATAATCTTCATAAGTTGGAAACATCCTATAATAACATAGCTAGATTTACCACTGGTGCCCTTTTCGAACCCCCCACTGCCAAAATATTAAATTGCTAGGATGGCTGGAATTGCAAAGCCAGATTCTTTTCCAGCAACTTACTACTATACACAAGATCTTACACCATCCCACAGATACACCCATACTCTCTACCCTTATCTGCCAATATAAAAATCTAACAACCCTTCGATCAGCTAATAAGGTACTAGTAGCTACCCCAAAGTCAAACAACAAATCTGGAGATAGCTTGTTCTCAAACTCTATTGGTAAATCTTGGAACACTATTCCAACTGAACTAACAGCCCTTTTTTCTACCGCACTTTTCAAGAAGCAATTAAGATTCTTCCTTAAAGCCGAAATGGTTTTGCCCATGCACAAATCCTGAATGACACTTTCTCCCCTAGCAGGACAATTCTTTACTATCTATCTTTAACATACTATTTCAGGTGCTCTGATATTCTCTATTAATTTCTACTGTAGTAGCTTACCTCCTAAGGTTTGGTAAACTTTATAAACAATGTTACCCTCAAAAAAAAAATTGTTTTAGTAATCCTTTTATTCAATTTTTTTAACTTATTTAGTTGGGTATGTTGGTATGTTACTGTAACAGTACTGTATAAATGTTCCTGTATATGAAATGTTTTACCTGTCTGATATTATCTGTACTGTATATGGTCAAGATTCTGTCTTGTAAATTGTCATAATGTGGAGCTTTTCTTCCCGGGCCTCCTCTGAAAATGGACATACATCCAGTCAGACTATCCTGGTCAACAAATGTAAAATAAAAAAATAAAATAAAAAATAAATAAACATATTTAATTTTTAATAATTGATCACCCTTTGAAGGGCATGTAGACCTGTCTGACTGTGGTGGGAGTGTTACTATTTGTATTGGGGGGGGGGGGATACAGCTGGAAATTTGTGTCAGGCTTCCCATAAGTTTTTGAGAGTATGAGATTTAAATTTATTTTGAGTGTAAGCAAGTCAGACATCTTAAACTGGAACATATTGCTCTGAAGTGTATAATAAGGGATTGCATTTGGGGGTGGACAAAAGTATATAGTCCAGTCCCAGGGAAAAAAGAGCATGTTGCTGTTGTGCTTTTAAGGGAACTTGTGGAATTTTACTCTTGTGTGCCCTATGGTCTTGTGTTTTCCATGACGCTGCCATGCGGAAGTCAGTGGTGAGAATTGAGACTCCTTAATTACTGGGATTTTTAATTAAATTCCAGTAGCCTGTTGGTCGTTGTCATTGACAGCCACAAGGTAAACATTCAGAATTTGAATCAACTGCAGTTTTTATTTTTCTAGTTAGTCAGGGATAGTAGGCAAGGATGTCAGCAGAAGATTTTAGCAAGATGACAAAGACTGAGTTGGCAAAGGACTGTGAAGCCAGATGATTGGTGCATGCCAACCTGATCAAGGAAGCAATGATTTCAGCCTTGGTTGCAGCCACAGCTCTGATCAGATGTTCAGAGTATACCCAATTTGAGGTTGATGATGTGCAACCTGCCAAGATTTATTTTTTATTTATTTTACATTTGTTGACCGGGCTAGTCCAGCTGGATACATGTCCATTTTCAGTGGAGGCCCGAGGAGAAAAGCTCCGCTAACATACTACTAAAAGCTATTCATCTAAGTGGTAATAATAATATTAAAAGCTCACACTAAATAATAATAATAAAAAACACACTATAATCATGCAGAAAATAACAAATGACATTGAAGAGGGCTAAAAAAGTAAAGTTAGAGAAAGCAGATGGGTAGTAATTTATGAGATCAGAAAAATTGAAAAATATTAGTGAGTATGTAAGAAAAGGAAAAAAAATGCCTAATGCACTCAGACATGGTGAGTAAATACTCTGGAGAGACAGAGTTAGGAAATTAAGCAGAGAAGGTTAGCTTAAAGAGTCAAATAAGCTGTTTAGTCAGGCTTATTGCAGGAGCATAGCCAGCGGTTAGTGAGAAATAGTTTTAAGTTAGTTTTGAATAGTGGGAGTGATGTTATGGTAGTAAGGTTTTGTGGTAGTAGATTCCATATTTTGCCAACAGAATTAGAAAATATAGTGTCACCAGCTACGTGATTTGAAAAGGAAGTATGAATCAGCATTCTGTTAGAGGAGCACAGTTTCCCCAGATTATTGTATGATTTAATGAGGGAGGAGAGCATTGGAGTGTTGTCAGGGTGGTATAGGGCTTTATGGGCCATTGTAAGTTGGTAGAATTGTATCAGGTGAGGTAATTCCAGCCAGCCTAGTTTTTTGAGATTGAGACAGTGATGAGTCCCGTATGGAGAGTTTGTGGCAAATCTGGCAATGTGGTTAAATGCTGTAGCTAGTTTGTTAAGATTATGCTTAGAAAGATTAGTGTATATGGGGGAGGCATATAATAAGGTAGAGATTAAGTGAGTTCTAGCTATAGTGGTTCTGGCTTCAGGAGTCAGAAAAGATTTGATTCTATTGAGAGATCCTAGTTTTTTGTTTGTGGATTTTATGGTGGAGTTTATGTGAGAGTCAAATTTTAGTTGGTTATCAATTGTAATTCCTAAGAGTTTGGTGCTGAGATCAGGAGAGATTAGCGTACCATTATTAGATGAGAGTGAGAAATTAAAGGAGGGAGATAAGTGGGAGGGTGCAAAAAGCAGAAGTTTAGTTTTATTTGGGTTAAGGAGAAGACAGTGGTTAGAGAACCATTGCTCTATAGTGGTGAAGGCTTTTTGTGTGAGGAAATGAAGTTCAGTTTGGTTGGAACCAGAGCAAATGATGGTAGTGTCGTCTGCATATTGAATGCAAGTTGTATCTGGGGTAGCTAGGTGAAGGTCATTTATGAAAATGGAAAACAGTAGAGGGCCTAAGAAGATGGAACAGTCCACATTTTCTTCAGAGGATGTGAGAATCTATTTGGAGTTGGACAGACTGCACCTGGAAGCCCAATGACTGGAGGCTGGGGAGCAAATGTGACATCTAGAGACTGAGGAAAAACTGCACCTGGAAGCCCAATGACTGGAGGCTGAGGAGTGAGTGTGACATCTAGAAGCTGAGGAGAAGCAGTGCCAATATAAACTGGAGACCAAGTGGCTGGAGCACTGGCATGAAATGGAGCTTCATACCCTTTGAGAGGGTTATGGAATTAATGGGGCAGGGAATAATCAGACCCCAGAAGCCGTAAATGTCATTTAACTTTTTCCTCACTACAGGGATGGGGATGACTTTGATAGTTTTATTTATATTTTTGAGACTGTATGTGGACAATATGATGCTGACCATGAGCTCTGGGTTCAGCTCCTGACTCCCTTACTCCATGGAAATGCTGTTCAGGCTGCAGCAAAGTTAAATGATGTAGATTGTTTGAATTATGACAAAATGAAACATTGTACACATTCAAACTTATATCTGAGGCCTAAAAAAACGTTCTGTGAACATAGATGCAAGGCAGATGAAAGTGTACGTGATTATATTGCTGACTTAAGTACATTACTGGGTGGCAGTCTGGTGGGATATTAGATGGACATCACACATGTTTTCAGCTATAATCATTCAGTATAATGATAGAATATATATACTTGCTAACTTTAATTGGATACCAAGATTGGGCATACATACAGCCAGAGATTATCTCAAAATTTTGAAAAGTATATGGAAGAGTAGTCTCATTATGGCAAGGATTTTAATAGCATATTGGCAAAAAAAAAAACACTAGTGAGAAAAATATTAGAATTCCACCTTTTGCTAAAGTGTCAAATAAGCGGGTAATCAATAACTATATAAAAGATATAGCTTTATCTACAGAAAACAATTCCCTTTTTTATACTCATTATTCAGATGCACATGGAACATAACCTCATATCGATAGGATATTTATATATATATATATATATATATATATATATATATATATATAGCGTATACACACACACACACACACACACACACACACACACACACACACACACACACACACATATATATATATATATATATATATATATATACATATATACCTCTTTGGATATTAAGATATATGGTTTTGAAACTATACCTTATCCTCTGTCCACCTATATAACTACAGGTATATATATATATATATATATATATATATATATATATATATATATATATATATATATATATATATATATATATATATATATATAATATATGATGCATTATATCATTATTACATTGTACCTGAGTGTTTTTTTCTATATGATTTATTGTAAATGTTATCTTGCTACAGTTTTTCTAGTTGCCCTAATGATTTCTTAACTGTCTGTATGTAAAATTTATAAACTAACTGTGGAGCTTTTCTCCCCATGTCTCCACTGAAAATGAGCCAACTGCGTGCAGCTGGACTAACCCAGTCAACAAATATAAAATAAATAAATAAATAATATAATGTGTATATATATATATATATATATATATGAAACATAAACATTTTTCAATTGATAAATACGATTCCTGCATATATGACAAATTAAAAGAATTTGAAAAACACGTTTTTAGAACAAATAGCTTATTTTTTTTCATTTAATGCTAACAAAGAAGTTAGTAATGTAATATGATGGGACACTTTAAGAATTCACAGAGAAAAAATGGAAATTGGTCTTATAATAAAATTAAGGAATGAGACAAAAGTAGTTGATATACAAAAAGAACTTCATAAAGCTTAACTAAAACAGCAAAAATAAATTAAAAGATAATAAAAAACGGATAAGACTGTTAACTTTATCGTATCAAAATATTTTATACTATAAAGTTAAATTAGGAAAAAGTCAAGCTACATAACTATGCAATATCATTTAAAAAGTTACATATTTTAGCTAATAGAAGCAGATTAATAAATAAAAAATCAAATAAATTGTACAATAAATCCAGTAACCAAAAATACATCAGATATAGAAGTACTTTTACTTTTCAAAGAATTTTATGAGAAAATAGTGATAATACTCATATGAATGACAATATACTAAATGAATATTTAAATAAGGATGTTTTATAGATTAAAAAAAAACAGTTAGAGGCATATTGGAAAATATCTATAAAAGAAATTAAAGAGGTAATAAAAGTAAAAATTAGATGGATTGACTGCAAAAATCTATAAGTTATCACCAAATAAAATAATTTCCTTGTTGGGGATGCTTTTGAACTCATACAAAATCAAAATATAATGCCTCTCTCATGGAACTATACAGTAATTTATCCAAGTATTAAACAATGAAAAGATGAAGAGTTAGCTCTTATAGGCCTATTTTCTTATTAAATGCTCACTAAAAAATGTTTATAATATTATCTAATAGACAGAAATAATGGATATAACTAAAGAACAAACTGGCTATATTACAAACAAGCTAACATTTGATAGTATTAGAAGAGTGATTACAGTAATAGAATTAGCTAACAAGTGGTAAAAAACTAGTTTTAATTAGTTTAGATATTGAAAAAGCATTTGATTCAGTCAATTGGAATTTTATTATTTAGAAAATTAATATAGATTTCCAGAAAGTTTTGTAGATTTAATTAAGTCTTTATATAGTCTCTAAAGCATTTGTAAATATAGGTTTATTTATTTCACAGAAAATGAAAATTCTTAGAGGTACAAGGCAAGGTCGTCCACTTTCTCTACTACTGTTTGTCTTATAATAGAGCCATTTGCTAATAGTATTAAAATTAAAATATATATTTATATAAATGGTTTTGAACACAATAAAGATTTTCAATCTAAAATATCTTTATTTGCTGATGTCATCTTATTATCAATAGGTGATATTAACAAGTCAATCCCTAAAATGAATAAGGAATTTGATTGATTTAATTTTCCATTATTCAGTGATTTCATAGATTTAGCCTCTATTCTACATAACAAAGAAAAAAGAAGTAAAGTTAAGAATACAGATTCTATATTTGTTTTAATATCACCCATCCGTTCACTCTCTGATAGTATTTCTACTGCCATAAATTTAAATGTATGGCTATTATCTCTTTTACTAACATGTTTCGACAGTACATTATTTGTAGAAGAGATGCATATATGAGAACATTTATACCATATGCACACCTCTTCTACAACATACAGAATCTGTTGAAGCCAGGTGGATTATAAGGATGCATGCTGACAGAGTGAATGGGTTAAATGACAGAGTTTCACTTAAACCATTCTTGAAGTTGAGGGCTACGTTGTTTAGTTAATTGATTAATCGTTGGCTTTATGTGTTCTGATTGGTTGCTTGATTTTTAAAAATGCTGTTTCAATTCTGTTATGGTCTGAAGAAACAATGAGAAACATTTTGAAAGCACTAACTTTTGGATTTATTAAAGCTCTGTTTTAACTTTTTTTGACTGCCTGCTGTTTCTGAAGACTAGACCGTGCCTTGGCATTTCTTTTTACAGCTATAGTGTGCTTACATTTTCATAAGGGAAAACAAATCTTACCCTAACCTAGATGAGAAAGTATATTTCCAGAAGGGTTCCAATGCAAGAAGTTGGACATTATGACTTTTCTAGGTTATTCACTATACCATAAAACTATTCCAAAATAAAACTTTATTTCAGTCCCAATTCCCCTAGCTCTACTCATCCATAAAGAGCTTGCTAGCAACATATGTTTTCTTTAAGATTAAAAGCTCTGACATAGTTTATTGTCTTGCTTACATTTCCTGGCTCCTGACTTTTTTTTTTGGACTCCCTCCTGCTGGGCTTGCTCTGCCCACTCCATTCATCCTTTGGGCTCACTCCACTCCCCAACCCTGCCCCCATATTCCACCCGCCTCCAGTGTTTCTAGTCTTATTCACTAGGCTGACACTGCCTCATGGTATTCATCCAATTACACACACTTTCTGTTATCCTAATTATACCTCCTAGACCCACAACATGCTCATAGTTCATCTATTACTTCTTACTACACTCATCATATTAATGTCTCACCTCACTACTTATCACCACAACACATTCCCGGTGCCCATCATACCACTAACCCACCTTACCATACTACTCCATGTACATATCTCACCATCTCTCCTACACTTGTCAATATGACGAGCCTCCAATATTTTCAACGTAAAATACCTACTAAAGATAGTTACTATAACCCTCAGTTATTCATCAATGAGCTTATCATATGATTTAAATTACTTACCAACATTGCCTGTAGGCTACTGCTTAGTGGTGACATCTACCCAAACTGTGGACCACTCTCAGATAACACCAAACCTCTTTGTCACTGTAGCCTCAACACCCTTAGACATCCAATCCTAAACAGAAAAAATCAGACCTACTGCTAATGAACATTAATATTAGAAGTATAGCCAACAAATTAGACATCCTCTATACCACTCTAGCCACATCCTCCCCAGACATAGTAATAATCACCGAAACATGGCTAAAACCAGGTACAAAAGATGATGAAATACTACCCCGGGTTACTCCATACTACGGGTGGACAGGCTCAACAAAAGGAGGTGGAGTTGCTATCCTTTTTAAAGACCATCTCACTTTAACTTTCTTTGACTGTAAAACCCCACAACTCAACAGTGCAGAAATCATCTATACCACACTAACTATAAATTCAAGAAAAACACTTAACTCATTCACTCCAGTGGAGTTCAAGAAATTTGTACTGTAACTTCCAATGGGCTGAACCTAAGCCTTTTGATAGAATCAAATTATATCCTCACATTTCAAACAAATGTCCATATCTCTGGAACCATAGGGGTTATGAAAGAAGTATAAATGGCACCCCCTTCAGCACAAACCATTTTTACAATGGTAGTATTTCTTAGGTTCTAGGTCTTAAACTGAATTTTATAAGTCACAGTAAACACAGTCCCCCAGATTTATGAAGCCCTTTATAGCATGCAGGATTAGTTTAAGAGCTATTGTCAGCAAAATGGCCGACGTGCGATCCAGGAACAAGCTCCAGGGACGTGCACGTGAGCACTTAGGCTAATCTTGCACGGACCGAGCTCCTGTATGCAAATTACCCTCATTTGCAGGTGAAAACCATACAAATGATGGTAATATGCAATCCAGGAAGCTGGCAGCCATCCGTGCAGGATGAGTGCAGTGTGCAGAAATGTACTTGGTTAGTAACAGAGTACAGTTCTGCAATCTACAAAAAGGAGCTATGACAGCTCCAAATAAAGGCTACATATTATTGAGGAAGCATGCCAATGTCCAAGTAGAAAGCCATTGGCATTGCAAACTGTAAAAAAAATAAAATAAACAACTTTTAATTTTCTTTTCGCCGATCTCGCCTGGTTAAACATAGGGCAGCGACGCACAAACGGGATTGTGGGAAAATAATAAAATAAACCTAAAATAAGCATTCTAACTAAAATCAGTATTCTGCCATGCAAGTCAATGGCAGTCAGAAGAAAACCTGGCCAGTGAGCAATGGCTGCTAAGGGAGGAGGCTCAGTGTGGGACATGAAAGTATGCATTAGCAGGCAATCTTATACAAATGAGGGAAGGGTTAGTGAATCCCAGATTTTCCCAGGGTGTGAGGCAGGTCCCAAGAGTGTAAGAGTATAAATAGCTGGGTGCAAGACTAGGATATAGGTGACATCATGAGGGGGTATGTCAGGCATACTGTAAGTGGATTGGAGACCTGTGGCTCGGGATTGCTCCTAGCTTAGCACAGCTAAGCTAGGGATGTGTCTAAACCTGCCTAGCACTCTCTATAAAGTACAAGCGGGTGTGTGCTCCATGCACTGTGTTGTACAGAAAGAAAAAGGAAGTTAAACCAGGAAAAAGCAGCTCTGTACACATATGAGCACTCCGTTTGCACAGCGCACCCCCGGGCTTAAAAGGTGAGGCAATGGGAAGGGAAGACAGCAGTAGAAAGGTAATCAAGGAGAACTGGCTTAGCTGACAGGTGAAATGTATCAGAATCAGCCAATTACACAGGAAGCAGACCAGCCCAGCACCACCACTATAAACTATGCAAACACCTTCCCCCCTTGTTTTTCCCAAAAACTCTGCACCACTAGTGTATACAGACGGGGACATTTTACAAAATGAAAACAAGAGAAAAAAATGTTAGGGGCTGCTTTTGCTATCATAAACCAGCATATGCAAGAGGCTGAGGGTGGTGAGGATGTGAATGCTGCTGAGCAACCCACAGTGAGGAAACGGAGAAGAGTGTACAGACCCAGGGTAATCTACCAAGGTCTACATGAGCTGGAGATAGTGGAGGGCTATAGGGTGGACAGGGACCTCCTACAGCATATTGTTGAGATGTGCCAGCCACACCTGACACAAAGAACCAACAGAGGGGAACCCATCCCAGTGGATACCAAGGTATGTGTAGGCCTAAGAGGACTAGCTACAGGTACATTCCGAAGGCCATCTGGGGATATGATGGGGATCTCACAGGCATTAGCATCCAGGGTGCTCCACCATTTCCTGGATGCCATGTCAGCATGTCGGTGAGCATGTATATTTCTCCATCACCCTTGAGGCATTGGCCGGCAATATGCATCTCTTCCACCAAATAGCAGAATATCCTGAGGTAGTGGGTGCAATATACTGCACATACATATGCATTAAAGCACCACCAGGTGAGCGGAATAGGGTCTACATCAACAGCAAGGGCTTCCCCTACATCAACTGCCAGGTCATGTGCGATGCCCAGGGAATAATAATGAATGTGTGCTGGCTGCCCTGGATGCTACCATGATTCCCACATCTGGCATCTGACGCAGCTGTACCAGACATTTGACAATAGGGACATCCAACACGGTCACCTAGTGGGTGATGCTGGATATGAACTGGAGCCATGGCTGATAACACCCATCAGAAATGTACATACACCTGAACAAGAACTCCATAATGAGGCACACGCACAAACACGAACCATAATAGAGCATGTATTTGGGATACTCAAGCCATGGTTCCGGTGCCTGGACACATCCAGTGGAGCCTTGCAGTACTCACCAACTACATGTACCCAGATTGTCCTTGTCTGTGCCATGCTACACAATATGATTCTGTGGAAACAGCTGCAGCAGGAACAGCATGGGGCAGGGCCACACCACCCACCACCAGTGCCAAGGCCTGCAAAGGCGCAGAGTGACTCAGAGGAAGAACAACCTGAGCCTGCCCCAGTAAGCAGAAGGAGGTGTGCTCAGTATGCTCTGGCCTTGGTAAAGAGGCAACACATAGCACATGCACCGACACAGTAGGGATCCAGGGAATGACACCTCTCTCCAACTCGCACATACAGTAAAAGGGATGCCAAACATGACACTACCTGTGCTCAACCATGTATAGGGAGTGTACTATCTGCATCCAACATAGGCAGTCCTGCAGCACCACCCTCAATACTGGCACACCGACAAGGTAAGTAACTCACAAATGCCAGTCGGGGGGGGGGGCACATACCCAACAACAGTCACAGCCAGAAGGATAGGTATAGACAAAAACAAACAAATGCTGTACTATGGCCTCTGAATGAGCCCCATGGGTAAACCCTACCCCAGCCCTACACAGACAGACTACAGCAGGCCAGCCAGTTGGATGTAAGTTGTTAAGGTTAGGAAGTCAGAAACTAATATGTAGGTAATGAAAGCTACGATCTGTAGTACACTGGTATGCCTCTAGCCAGCATGATAGGTAAGACTACAGACTGAAATAGTGTACCTGACATACCAGTACAGTCCTAGCAACTGTGTAAAAGTGTAAGATGTGCCCCACCACCCTATGTACGCATATAGTAACAGTTAGGTGTGCTCCCCCACTCCTGTGTAGAAATTTAGAAACAGTCAGGTGCCCCCCCGCTATGCAGAAATGTAGCAACAGTTAATGCCAAATGACTGATGTATACCCTGAAGACACAGCATGCTACCTGTCGGTGTACAACACAAAGGTTAGCACTGCAGCACAAACCACCTGGACTTGATCCACACATGCAATACAGATGGCCATACTGGGCATGCTCACACACTTACAAGAAGGCCATGTCAGCAAACAACAGTGGACCAGACATATCTGGCAGTTGCAGTACTTAGTGCAGACATGTGTTAGTATGCACCACTCCTGCCTTGCACACACAGTGGATAGGAATACAGACATATATGTAAGGACAACACACTATAATAAGCCAAAGGTAGATGGACATAGATGTGCTGAAGAGAGTGACCATGACAAGGAGCCATCTGGGCCTGTCCCACGCAGCACACAACCAGAGGGCCCCAAACACATGAAGTGCAGGTGTCACTCACTGCAGATACTAGCCACCAGTATGTGTCAGCATGATGGCGTGTTGCACGTGCCAGCTGTGCAACATGACTATACAAGGAAGTTATCACCTAGTAGCTGTATACACGTACCTGTGACATATAACCCCGTGTGTGCCCACATGCGGCATGTCAACCCCTACATGAATGGGTTACAGCCCATGCACACACCGCCCTCCCCATAGCAGTATCATGACAAGCCTGCTGAGGTCATACAATGTGAAATACACCTTTGGGGGAGCTGTAGCTCAGTAATCCCCCATGACGCATCCATTAACTGTGTACTGCTGCACTGATAAACTAGTTGGGTAGTAGTCCTAACTCCAGACTTGGCAACTGTGTGAGTGTGTGCATGTGCGCATGTCTCGGTCCCTGCCCACATAGAGAGAAATGCTTTCTAGGCTTCTCACTCAGTACAGTTCATATACACAACATTGTCAAGGCTGCTGATGTCATGCACCTAGAAATACACCTCTGGGGAAATCATGGCCCAGTAATCTCCTTAGCATGTCTTGTAATTGCTGTAGTGTGATAAAGTAGTTAGGTAGGTGCTCTAAACCCAGACCTAGTAACTGTGTGTGTGTGTGTGTGTGTGTGTGTGTGTGTGTGTGTGTGTGTGTGTGTGTGTGTGTGTGTGTGTGTGTGTGTGTGTGTTTCTGACTGTGTAGAGAGCAATGCTTTTTGGGCCACTCACACCCCATACAATACACATACTTGAGTTTAGCAAGGCTGCTGATGTCACTCACCTAGAAATACACCTCTGGGGAAATCTTAGCCTAGTAATCTCCGTAGCGTGCCTTGTAACTGTATATGGCTGTAGTATGGTAAAGTACTTAGGCAGGTGTTCTGACCCAGACCTGGCAACTGTGTGCATCTGACTGCATTGAGCGCAATGATTTTTAGAACACTCACACCCCATATAATACACATACTTGACTTTAGCAAGCATGCTGATGTCACTCACCTAGAAATACACCTCTGGGGAAATTATAGCCCAGTAATCGCTGTAGCATGTCCTGTAACTGCACACTGCTGTAGTGTGATAAAGTAGTTAGGTAGGTGTTCTAACCCCAGTCTTGGCAATTGTGTGTGTTTGTGTGTGAATCTGTGCATCTTTGTGTCTCTGTCTGTTCATGACTAAGTGACAGACAATGCTTTTTAGGTGTCACACACACCTTAGAAGTCATATACTCAACTTTGGCAAGGCTGCTGATGTCACTCACCTAGAAATACATCCCTGCAAAAGTCATAGCCCAGTAATGTCTGTAGCACGTCCTGTAACTGTGTACTGCTGTATTGTGATTTACAACTGTGGTAGGGTTCCATCACCACCCATGGCAGTTCTGGATGTTTTACATGTGTTACAATGTCTGTGTATGGAGCAATGCATCATAGGGTACAATTCAAATGGCCTATGTTGCCAATCCTGCTGATTAAATTCATTGTGAAATGCTACTTTGGGGAGAAAGTTCCCTGTAATCCCTGTGGTGTGACCAATAACTGCTCTATGCTGTAGTGTAATATAGGCCTTGGCAGGGGTTCTATACCCACACATGACAGTTGTGGGTGTTTTTTGTGTGTCTCACTGTTTGTGTAAGGAGCAATGCATTTTAGGCTAGTCACTCGCAGTACAGGTGAAATGCCCTGCTTTGGTAATCCTGCTGATGTCAGTCACTGTGAAATACACCTTTGGGGAAGAATTGTTCCAGTAATGTCCATGGCGTGTACTATAACTGTGTAGTGCTGTAGTATAATAACCTAGTTAGGTAGGGGTTCAACTCCCAAACATGACATGTGTGTGCGTGTGTGTGCATGTGTGTGTGTGCGTGCGTGGGTGCGTGTGTAATTTGTATCCTGTGTAGAGGTGAGTGTGTAACACCTATGGCCAATGTGGAGGGGGTTTTGCTCATTACTTTTATGGTGGCCCTACTATACATCACAATGCCAACCATACAGGAATAGCAGATGTAAATTAGCTGGGAGGCTGGGGTGTAAAGCCATACCCATACATGTGACATCAAGACTAGCCATTCCAAATTAGCAACCCCACTATTACCCAGAGCACACACTCAACCCATGTGTCATACACACACACACATGCCTAGGCAACAGCCAAAATGTGGTTAGTACACTGCATGTTGGCCACTGATAGTAACTATGCAGTGATAACAGTGGGCTACAGAGGGCATGTCACCCTGGCCATCTGTCCAATATGCACGTACATGCAGACAGTCCACCTCCACCATGTTTCCCAATGGACACCTGCACCACCTGTGGTGCCTCCACATGTGACCCACAATGGACATACCATGCCTGATAACATGTCCTGTATGGACAGATGCAACTGACATCAGGGAATGTTGTTGGCATGCTATCAATGCAGGTGAAGGGTAAACCTGCTGACCATTACCAGTTCCCGCCACAGGTGGGCAAGACTGGCACAACTGATAAGCTGTGTTCACAACATGGGCCAGACACCCCAGGTACAGTTCCACATGTCACTGTACATGCATGTGGGAGATGTACACATCCCAGACACCATCCATGTCATGAACTAAGGAACACATACATGGCATGTGGTGTACAGCACTGGCCACACACACAATAGTCACCCAGCTGACTGGATGGGGGATGCAATACCCACCTGTGTGGGCAAATGCAGTAACTACAGTCCTGAGACACAATGCAGACCATTGTCATATGGCCTGATGCCATGGTATACCCAATTCCCACCCTTGTACAGCCTGCTGGCACAGTTGACCACCACACACCTGTGTAGACATGCACCCATGCATGTCAGAACTGGCACCCTGTGTGTACATGTGTGTGTGTTGTATGGTGTGTATGTCCTCATGAACTTTCACTACAACCCCCCAGGGCATACTGAAGCATGCTGTCTGATGTCTGACATCTCCTCATACTCTTTGCCCATAAGGCCTTC
>NC_056735.1:1514279629-1514309629 GCF_019279795.1 Protopterus annectens | reverse complement strand
TGTCAAAGGTAGAGAATACAACCTGAACCTGGTATAACTCCTTAATTCACTCATGACAGGTGTAGATGAGGGTTAGGAGGTGCACAATGCCTATGTAGATCATAGCAAGCTTTTGTACACCATCCCACTTGTAGGAATATGTGCAGTTGTTACGGGATCTACCCCCGTTCACAGAATGTTTCCACCAGGACTGCTTGACATATGCCAACATACCACAGGTGCCATCCCATGGATATACATCCTTCACAGGTCATAGATGTGTCAATGCCCTCTTCCACACTGTTGAGTTGTGCAGCACTACTAGGGTTGCTATAACTCACTGGGTGTGGCTGTTGTGGACACAACTGCCATTATTGCAGTTACTGTGGCATCTATCCCCCCAGATAGCTGTATGTAATACTGTACCATATATGTAATCCGGTTGTTAGTTGTTTACACCATTCACAGTAGTTGAGAGCCTCACACTCTCCTAAGTGTAGTGCTATGCCACCGGCATTGGCACACACATGTTACTTAGGTGAGGATCACAGTAGAGTGGGGAGAGGGACATACACCCTGCTGTTAGCATGTTCAATGTTATCCACATTGCAGACTGCATATATAGCACTGTGTGGTTATGCCCATCCTGTCTTGGTGGGATTACATGTGCAACAGATGGGTTACCTGCACGGGGACAAACCTCCATGTGTACAGTCCTGTACCTGTACTGCATCCATACCAAAGGCACTGTGTGTTGTACCCAGCCATGGCATGTGTACCACCCACTACACTTACTGGTGTCCACTGTAGAAGGCCTGCTGACACCACTACACTCATCAGCCATGTGGCACATGTGTAAACACAACACAATCAGAACAGATACTGGTGTCAACAACACAACATTGTTAATTACAGCTATGATGCATTATGGCTACACTGCTACACTTTCCAAAATATTAGCATTTCACTTTACTGCTGACAACATGCTACACATCATTCCATTGCCGAAGTGTTGTACAGTCACTCTGTGCATCAGAGCCATGTTAGCCTGCCCCTGCATTGATGTTACGGATGTCAGGGAGTGGCACAGGTATCATCATATGCACAGGGTGTGTTGCTGATTTGCCAGAGGCCTAGGCTGAGCCATACAATTGACAACATGTGTGTTTGTGTGTGTGTGTGTGTGTGTGTGTGTGTGTGTGTGTGTGTGTGTGTGTGTGTGTGTGTGTGTGTGTGTGAGGGGGCTGAATATTGTTATGGGCCAGTGGTGATGTGTGTGCAGGTATGTAGTTGCCCTAGGTTCGTTGTTTATATGTGTGTCTGCATGCACACAGTTCCTCCATGTGGCTGCCCTATACAGGGAATTGTGGGACAGCTGCAGACTGTACCTGGTATGGTTTGCAGTTCACCATCTCCAGCCATGGACACGGGACCTGTCCCTGGCAGGGGTGCTACAGGCAGCATTAGGTACAGAGCCAGACCGAGTATTGTCCCCAGTGTTTGACAGATGTCCACTGGATCCAGGTCCCTCCTGGGACTGGCCAGGGCCACGTTCACGTGGTCTGCTATGACCGTCTGTGGACAGCCCCCCCTCCACAGTGCTGGGGCTGGTACTGCTACTATGGGAGTGGTTGTGAGAGGTTGGATGTCCACGGTGACCTCCAGCTGCTGGTGTTGCTGGCATACATCCAAGTGGCCATTGCAACTGTCCCGCCCTGTCCTGATGCATGGACATGACATTGTGGATGAGTTCCAATGTCTCACCCCACGTCTATTCATGACCTCAGTGTAATTACAGATGGCACCTGCTAGGTTACAGATGCTGTCAGTTACAGAGGTGTGATTAGCCCTCTGCACCCTTAGACACTGCCTGGTGTACCGTTACATTCATGCCTGTGCCTCCATGACAGTCTGGAACATGTGTGTGGTTGAAATAGATGTGGCACGTCTGCCAGGGGCATGATGACCAGCAGTGCTCCTACGAGCACCCCTACACATCTGCCTATGTGATACCCCGTGAGACATCTGGCTATGGCTGCTGTGTCCTGACAAGTGCCATAGATACCACACTGTCCTGGCCAGTGCCAACCGTAGGCTGTCCCTCAGCTAGGACCAGCGGTGATGAGGTGTGTAGAGGCAGTGTGACTGTGTGTGTGGATGGTGTGGATAAGTGCGGGTTGTCAACTGGTGGCCCAGCAGCAGGCCCTGATGACCCTTCCTGTGCCTCAACATACCTATCTTCATGGTCACTGACTGTATCAGTGACATCAGATTCCCTGCGAGGGGGACCCAGCCCCACCTTGCCACCTGTGGGGCAAAACAGGGAACAGACTGTAAGACCTGTACAACACTGCTAAACAGTATACACACACACACACACACACACACACACACACACACACACACACACACACACACACACACACACACACACACACACACGTGTGCAGACATGGCCACACACACAGACATACACAAATGCAGTCGATATACATGGCAACCCATACACTCCACCAGACAGCATCTACAGACAGCTCCCGTAACCCCATAACACACACAATAGCAGGCGATGGTGCAGTACAGTATCACACACATACCTGTAATTACAAACATGTCAGCATGCAGGACATGTGGGGCTTAACAGCATGCAGTGCAACTGTTGTCAATCCCCGTTACCAACATTATACATGGCTGTGATGCATGGCTTCTGTTAGTAGGTGATGGCTCTCCCCCTGGAACTCACTGCACCCATGTTCACAGCATTGCTGTGCATCTGTTCAGCACCCTGGCATGTACTGTACACCATACCTCATGGGTGTACACACCATTGCAGGATGTGTCTCTGTGTGTCAGTTGTGTTTCCCCTGCTGCTCACAGCCTCTGTGTGTTCCTGGATCACATGTGGACACGTGTTTAATGTATGCTTGATGTGTATTTACATATGTCATCATCAGTGGTGCATGTATGTGTGGTAGACTACCATTAGACTGACCACAGACACAATGTACTTTACCTATCGTGAGTGTAGAGACCATTATTGACCATGAATGGGCCCTGGCTGATGTTGCCTGTGGTACACATAGGTTCATAGATGAGTACTGGTCTATTGGTCCTGGGGCCTACATAAGCCTAACCACAGGAGTTCCCAGCCATGCAACACCCACTAATGCTATTCCCCCATGCCCCTGTCAGGCTGTGGCACAGACATGCTACCCAGGGTGTATTCCCCATTCCCCATCCAATTGCCAAGTGTTTCTGTAAAGAGGAACAATGAGTAGCCCTGTCTGACATGTATGGGTAGTCTGGTCCAGAATGTGGGGATTCCCCAGGACAGGGCCCTATCCCTCCAGTATGTTCTGTGTAATGTGTTGATTAGGTTTAGGACCCTGGAGCGTGTGTTAGCAAAGGGAGTGGGATGTCATTATATGTAGCATGTTCCACTGCTCTGATTATGACATAGCTGTGTATGTTGGGCAGATGTCAGCTGTGCCTGGGCAATGTGCACTGGAGTGTAGCCACAGTTGTCTAAGATGGACTGTGTATTGCATGTGTTTGAGGCTGGTAATCCCATTAGTGAGATGTGTGCTGGGTCAGTGCACGTGTACAGCATACATTATGGGTAGGTGTGTTAGATGTGTACATGGCCTACATGTTAGCTATGACATGCACAGCGAATTGCCAAGCATAACCTTAAACCATACTCACCAGCATCCGACCACTGTCTTGCTGGTATCCCAGAGGTACCTACATTGAGATGGGATAGAGTTGATGTCAGTGGCCACAGCTATGGCATTGCTACAGGGTGGCTGCAATATTATAGTACAACAACAGCTGAAGTCCACAGTACTACAGTTTATACATTACTGCTTATTGGTACTACACAGCAACATACCCCACATCTCACATATGCATGGTCTACCTGTACAGATGCATACACTACAGTAGTCTACTGATATGCCCTGGAACCTTACCTGCATGCTCAAAGTGTGGTGTGTGAGTAGCACCCACCTCCATGACTGCATATGTCTGGAGCTCTTGCAGGTGGGCAGGTGCTATCAGGCTGATGAGCAGCTCCACCAATCTGGTGAGAGGGGGATGGATGTTATGTCCCCCCCATTGCAAGGTGGTCACCCCGCATGGCAGCGGCACGACAACGTACTTGCTGGAGCAGGTCACTACAATGGTGGCAGACCTGCTCATAAGTCCGGCTGTGCATCTCCACATCATTCACCCTGCAGACCACATCAGTCCACATGGCTGTTCTCTCCTGCTGGCCCTAGCTTGTCCGTGAGAATAATAGCTGATAGTTGTGGATGATGCTGGTAATGATAATCACCTCCTCAGCGGCACTTTATGCGGGGTTCCTCGGGTGTACCATACTCCCTGAAAGACATAATGATGGAAATATGTCTGAGCAACTCACATGTCAAGTTTACCATACTACAATACATATATGAGTCTCTTGCCACCATATCAGCTCCAACATAATGTTCCCACTACACTTGTAGTATGTGTCCGGTATGTGTACCATTGGGCCATATATTGTATTGTGCAACACTTTCTGCTGTGTGGTTATAGACATGATACATGTGGGGGCACTAGAGTTGCAGGGCTGTTACAGGATATTTCGCCTGCATGCCATTGTCAGTGCCACTATGTTTCCACATATGCATGTGGTAGGCATGCTATGTGATTGCTACACATCTGCCAGTCTGTGGTATTAGGGATATCTATGCATGCTGTTGGACATGTTCTGGGATTGTGTGGACTATTACAGCCTACATATGTTCCATGACAGTTACACACTAGTATGTGTAGGGGTTATTTGCCAGCAGGAACACTACTGCAACCTAATGTGCACATGTTACCAGTCCACATCACATCCATGGCCCACCATGGAACCTCATTATCTACTGTTCTATCACTACCTTCATGTGGAATCACCTCAGGGGACGGTGCCCCCCCATGGAGCACACACAGACATGTGTCTATCACTCAGGTCATGGGTATTGTGCATAGGGAGCTCCATAGAGACATGGGGTATGTGTTACATCACCTGGAGGCATGCAGTACACATACACAAGGTTCAACATGCATGTCCCTCCTGCCCAGCACAAAGCCCAGGCACCTTTATGTCCATGTAGTTGCTGTCATGACTGTTCATGGGTGGGCACCATGTTCCCTTTGTTCCCATGTGGGGTTCAATGGCCTCCACATTCCAAATGTAACTACCCGTCCATAGTGTTTAACCACCACATATGTCATATACCAGCCCTGTATGCTGTCTTGTTTGTCACCCAACCAGACCTACATACCAATATGTGCCTAATACCCTTCACCAACATATATATCCCACCATCTCATACAATTGCAATGTGTTCCCAACATGGGTTACACACCTCACTCCACACTCCATCTTGCAGCCATGTACTGGTGTCTAGGTATGTTATGTATTGATGTATGATATTCTCTCACACATGTCATGGCAGGGGAAATGTATTGACATGTGTGTGCATATATATATATATATATATATATATATATATATATATATAAATATCTGTATACATCTATATACATATATATATATATATATATATATATATATATATGTATGTGTGTATGGACTACAGTGGTGGTGCTGCGGTAGCATTGTCGCCTCACAGTATAGCATTGTCCTGTTCGATTCTCAGCTAGCGCATCTTCTTTGTGGAGACATGCATGAATGGGCGTACCTGCATCAGAGCTGGCAACTCAGCACGTACAAATCTACTGCAAATCATTAGCAGACCAGAGTTCCGCTGTGGCGACCCCTAACCGGGAAAAGCTGAAAGACACAACAACAACAACAACATGTATATATACATATGTGCATATGTGTATATATCAGTTTGTGTTGTTTATATACCTATATGAATGTATAACTGTCCGAGGTTCTGTACACATACATAGCTGTGAATATGTATCACACATATATGTATTTGTACGTGGGGTGCATATGACCATCTGGATCACAGTCATGTACTCCCTTTACTTCACAGCTGAACTGTTTGGCCTTGCTGCAACACAGACAGATGTCACATGTGAACACAGACTAACTTTAGGGGGGTATATATGGTGACAAACATTAGATAAGCATACTCTACTGCTATGGCAGCTGGGCATGCTATGCTACACTTTAACATGACTGCCCTGCAGGCGGTGTTGTCTCTCCCCCATGTGTCTATCATGGCAGTATTAATGCCTCCACCAGCCACTGGACATAGTAATTTACAGAACACAGATATCATGGGTCACATCTTTGCCATTCACTGCTGGTTTGCACATTTGCCAGGTATGTCCCACTGACCACAGGGACTGACACTATTGTCCAGTGCAGTTGCTGTGCACAACATCATTATAGGAACAAGTATTGATGGCACATATACATCCTTTCACAGTATACATCCTATTATTCTATTTCATATACTACATGCCAGCAAATGCATATCTGTTTCACATACCTGTTATGTTGTTTCTGCTGTAACACAACCCCAGGCTTTGTGAAGCTTCTTGAAGTTTTTTTTTCCTCTCTCTCTCTATCTCTCTTGCTGTCTCTCTCCTGTAGAGTGAATGAGCTGGTATGAATAGATTGCAGCATGCTTTTGTTGGTATTGCACATGATCAGGTGGTGGCCTCTGCACTAGTCAGTGTCCACTAGTTGTTAATTGCATGCAGCCTGCTGCGTAGTACTTCAGATAACCACTGTCATGGCAACTCTGTATTATAAAGTGCTGCCTTCTGTGGGCGTTGTCCCTTCACCTTTACAGTATGGATGACATCCTTCCTGTTTGTGGACATCAGTGTTACAGACAGCAGGTAGCAATACCTCTTACAGTAGAACCTGCAGACATAGGGCACATCCACATTTGGGTAAGGTTCCAGAACTACAGTCAGCATGAGTAGTGGTGTTGTGTGCAATGTATATTGCTGTTCTTACAGGGTTTCTGTGTACATGGTACTTTTTCATGGAATGTTGTCTGTCTGCATAGCTCTCAACTGTGGGCCTATCTGTATGATACCAGGGGGATTGTCTGTTAGGTTTTGTCTGTGCACCACACAGGTATTGTCCCAGATATATCTGTGGCAGTCTGTCTGTTGAGTGCTATCAGTACATGGGTACATTCATTTGTATTTCAATGTCGTATCCCTGCATAAGGGTGTGCTACAACGAATCCTGTAACACTAGCAATTTCCAGAGTGTGGAACAGCAATAATGCAAATATGGCCCTATGTCCCTACTTCAGTCCTCCAAATATATGCCAGTCTTTGTCCTGCTGTGATACAGGAAGGGTTGTTAGGTAATGGCCTATCATTATTTACAGCTAGCACTACTGCTATCATCCCAGTCATGTAATGGACTCCCACACCAACTGTTGGGCCAGGTCCATATATATGGGGACAACAGCTGAAGAACACTTATGTGCCCTTGTACATTCCAGAGGTAAGTGTGTGTCACACAGTGTTCCTTGCCCTTGTACAGCCTTTTATGGGATGGGGAGGGTTCTATGCCAGTAACCTAAGCTATGGAACCTTTTCAGGAATATAACTGTTAAGACGAGGGTCATTCAGTGTGATAGTGTGATATTAGGTTAAGCAATATTATGTACAAGGTACTGTAACATTAACAATGCTACTCTTCCCCCTAGGGCTTGACTACAGGGTGTAATTGGAGACTGCTGAACTACATCTGTAATTGTTGATTGTTATGTATTCTGAAGGCAAAACCTGTTTTTATTGTTGTACTAATTGAAGGCCTTGGCATGGAAAGCATAGTATGGTATATATACACATTGCTTGCATCTACTGCTTTGTATGGGCCTTGCATTTATGACTGTTTACATATTTCAAACCTTACATGGTGTCAGTACTGGCTTACATTATTGTATAGTACAGGAATGCAGGTTATCTGTGTATGCATACCTGTGTGTCATGTCATGTCCTTTGAATTGTGGGTGGGTATATGTTTAATGTCAGTATTCGCATTGGTGGGAATGCTTGCCACACTACACATTACACAGGTGCCAGATGAAGAGCTTGTGGGTGAGGGATATACTTTGCACCCAGTATTTCCACACTACTTCTACATATGTATGGCTACTGATACCCTTTGTGTGCGTATATGTGTATGTACCTATATATATATATATATATATATATATATATATATATATATATATATATATATATATATATATATATCTCATATGGCTATATTTATACATATGTATCTATAGATATATACATCTGTATGTATATATATATATATATATATATATATATATATATATATATATATATACATATATAATATATACATATATAATATATATATATATATATATATATATATATTGATGTTTTATGATTATTTGTGAGTCATACATTAATATATATCTACATATAGCTGTCTATCTGTCTACATTTACAGATATATATCTGTCCGTATGTCCATGCATGTTTGGCTCATATTTTGGCCTGTTCCTCATTCACTTGGCAATTGTCATGGATTATCGCAGCATTGAAGTCAGTGGCTAGCGGCAACACTTTTGTGTTTCAGACTTCATCTCCTTCTACATATGTGTACTAATACATATAACTGTGTAACTAGCAACATCTTAAGTGTATCAGAGCTTTAGTTGACATATATCCCTATTTGTACCCACAGTGTGGCATACTTTGTCCAGACTTCTTGCATTAACAGGTTATGTGGTGTGATAATAATACATTTCCTGTACTGTTGAGTGGTTGTGCTGCATGATATGTTTGTGAAAACATCAGGTTATGTATATATGCCATAGTATAAAAGTACATCACTTTGTGTATGGGGTGCAGGGTCCTGGGTTCGAGCCTTGGAGAGACAGTTTATTTTCTTGCTGGGTAGAACAAGGGACATTGGCTACAGAGTGATTAAGGCACTTTTAAGGGGTTGTAAGTGGGTTTGCATGAGTTTACATGATGGTAAGCACTGACACCTGTCGCTTATGTTTCCTTACAGTCAGCTTCGCATTCCTCAACCTGTGTAGGCATAGCTTACCCCCGTGCAAACCCACGCAAACCCACTTACCGCTGCTTAATGATACCTACTGCCACTTACCCCCTGTGCTAAATCTTTTAAAAGAAAATAAAAAGGGGTTGATAGGACAGTGGTGAAAAATGGGGCACAAAGAGGGAAAGACAGTAGGGAACATAGCTATGCATGTGCAGGAAGGGTATAGGAAAGGTCCATAGCTGCCCATTTCTTCTACAGCAACAGCTGTGCATATAAACTATATTTGCAAGTAGATTTGGACCCTAAAACCCCTGGGGGAGGGATGACGACATATATTCATTGTGATGCCAATTAGAATAGATTACATGCATCCAGTGGACACATGTGCGAAATGGACAGCTATGTGTGGGGCATGATTTTTTTTGTGGGACCAGATTGCTATTTTTTTTTCAGGTGAGAGTGGGATGTTGGGGGGGGGTAGTAGGTATATTTGGGGATGTAGGTTGGGAAGGTTAACAGACATGACATACAAGATGCATACAGAGCTGGTATATGACACATGTGGGGGCTAAACATCTTGGATGGGGGGGTTTCCAGTCACAAGCCCATGAGCCCCCACTTGGAGACAGTGGGACTGAGGTCCCCACCCATGAGCAGTCACCACTGCACCTTCATGGCCCAGAAGGTGGCTGTACTGAGGGCTGTGTAGGAGGGGCAGGCTCACCCTCTAATAGTGCAACTCAGCCCTCAAGCTGGTGTAGCCACTCTCAATACTCCAGATTGAACTCCTTATGCATCACGGCCCAGACCTGTTGACGGGTGACAGGTTCCCCTCCACACCCGCTCCGAGGGGGGGGTGAGTCCCGTCCCCTGCAGCAGTTCCACCCGAAGGTGGCGCAGGGCCCATAAAGGAGGAGGTCCCAGGCTGGGCCCCAGACATGCTGGTGCCTGGTGCTATGGACAGCTGAGATGGGACTGGTGGGTCCACTGAGACCGGCCTTCCCATACAAGTTGTGTTGTCACAGATTTATGACAGATATGGGTTAGTAACAGTCAACAGCATACAGGATTCATTATAGCAGCATGCATAGATATTTCCATTAACCCAACACACCGGATTTAACACAGTTGCAGAGCAAGCAGAACACATACATATATGGAACAACAGTGGCCATTACAGGTATATGCTGGTTTCATTGATGGCAACAGGCCACCAATATGGGTGTATTTTCACATGGCATATGCATAGAAACAAATGTGAATATTTATACACCATTAGGACATATGTCCCAACAAAAGTGTGGCTTGTACACATACCAGTTAAGGAGTGTCATTGGGTTATTATGCACATATGGTAGGGGTGAGAGAGAGACTTCAATTAACAACTAATATATCCTTGTAGTTTACACAACATTCATAGTCACTGCAGTGGTCTTTCCCTTACATGCATTATTCCACTACACAATGGCCTTACATTGTACACTGGTATGTCTATAAGTTATTATATACATGACCTGCATCTTACATACAGGTGTGACAGGCTGCAGGTGTTAATGCAACATATGTTGATTATTGCTGACATACACTTTGGGTGAGGTGCTAGAATGATAGGCTTGTTTCCGTATACATTCTCTGACTATGTACATGTTTGAATATCAGTTATATGTCATTGACAGCTGCCTAGATTTCTTGGTGCATAACAATGGATTTTCAGGGTAACAGGGTACCCAGCTGGTGATATGGGCCATTTATCTGGACATGCTGGACAGATTGGAACAGTTGTGGTGTATGAATATGCATACAACTTACATTTTGAACATTCTAGCAAATTCTGTACTGTTGGGTGTAAGTATGTATACAGCTTTCTATCTGGACATTGTATCACAATCTGTACAGTTGTGGGGTATGATTATGCATACAACTTAGTAGCACTCCCAGGATTCAGACCCCTGCTGTGTGTGACAAACTATTATAGTCAACATTACAGTACACTGTGCTATCAGGAAATTGATGTAAAGCTTTCAAGTGTTTTCCAAGTCTCCCTAACTTGTACAATATAACTGACCTCTTGTCAGTTCCAACATTGTTATGCAGGACTTCATGCCCATTTTATCTGTAACAGTGTGGGTGACACTGCTTAAGATACAACATTACTATTTATAGTATGGAACAGATCGCCAACATATGAGAGAAGAGTAAACAGAAGCACTCCAGGGGTTATACCTTTATTCACAGACTATTACATATTTATTTCTACTGGTACAACACTTTCTAAGGCTCTTATATTTATTTGTTATGACAGTACATGCAGACTGATTACTAACCTGCCTTGCGATGCAGCCTTTGCAGCCTAGCATCATGGGCTTGCTGGTTCACAGCCCATTCCTCTGCAGCTGTCAGAGAAATGCAGTGATATTTAGCCATGCCTCTCCATAGTATACACAAGCTAGGCAATTATTTACTACTTAGTAGAATGAGTACTTACTCAGTCCTGGGGCATTGGGCATCTGCCAAGACTCCTGGATCCAGTATATCCCCCTCTGCCACTTAAGGTCAGCATGGTGGTGCCTGACCTGCTCACCAGTCCGGGGGATACCTGTGGCACTGGTGAGGTCACGGGCGAGACTGTCCCAGGCATCCATTTTATACTGTGAGCCCTGGTACTGGCCCTGCAGTAGTCTCTGATCACGGTGCTTTACCAGGAGCCATACCATGATTTTTGACTCCTGGATGCCCCAGTGTTGCACTCTAAATTGAGTGCCTTCACCCACACTAGCCATTCTGCCTGCAGTAGGAAGCTGCAACCAGTTATGGGTTGTATTCCCGGCTGTGGGGTTCAAATACGGACATTTTCCCATACTTCCCCATGATTGGCCAGTTTTGAAAAGGCTAAGCTATGGGCAGACCTGCTTACATGAGGTTGACACTGCTTAAAGAGGTATACCACTAGGCAGATTGAATTGGCTTACCTACACATTGCTTACACTTACTAACATGAGCTGTACTGTGGTTAGCAGTGCTTAATGGTTAATTAGCACTATGTTTGCCATTTGTAATGATTTATTCTTCATTACAGGTTATATATGTGTCTGGCATCCATGATTCATGTGTACATACACTGTATACAATAACACCTCCAGTCTATGCTTACTGCAGTGTTCCAGTTCACATATTTATGTTCTGTGGCAGGTTATCCAACATCACACTGTACATAGATGCAGTTCACATGTTTGGTTTGATTTTCCTGTGGTGAGACTTGTTTGCTGATACCTCATGCATATCTCTTGCTAAGATGGCTTGGGGGTTAACTACTGTGACTATAGTATACAGGGTCCTGAGTTTGAGCCTTGCAGAGGCAGTTTATTTTGTTGCTGGGCAGAACATGGCCCATTGGATCCAGAGTGATTAAAACTGTCTTTCGGCTTTTTCCCAGTTAGGGGTCACCACAGTGGAACTCCGGTCCGCTAATGATTGGCAGTAGATTTTTACATGCTGGCTTGCCGGGCCTAATGCACAACCTTCAACGAAGGAACACACATTCACGCATGTCGACACACAGAAGACGCTCTAACTGAGAATCGAACGTGCAACGTCTAACTGTGAGGCGAGAATGCTACTGCAGCACCACCACTGATCCAGAGTGATTAAGGTACTTTAAAGCAGTTGTAAGCAGGTATGCATGGGTTTGCGCGATGGTAAGCACTGCTAACCTCCAGATACAGTTTCTTACACTCAGTTAGCTTCTAATTTGCTTAATCTGTGTAGGCAATGCTTATCCCCATGCAAACGCACTTAGACACGCTTACTACTGCTTAGTTTTGCTTAAACCTGCTTACTAGTGCCTTATTCTTTATGACACTGACACTTCACATGTGCATTTCATGTACTCCAATTCACATTTAAATGTTATTATGTAGGTTATACGGCATAAAGATGTAAATATATGTTCATATACAGTTTCACATGGAAAATGATATGTGCTGCAGTGGGACTCGAACCGGGAATGCCTGTTCGTTAGGCGGATCCTCTAACCACTCCACTATTGCTATGCTGCTTCATTTGCATATATATTCCTTGTTATCCTCTTCAGCCTTTTCAGCTGCTTTAACCATAGCTAAGTGATGAGCAAACCCACGCACCTATGGTTAGCTATACTAGGGGATTTAAAAAAATAAATACAAGGGTTTCTTCATTTTATTTCAATGTACTGTTGCTGTTGTACACATGGGGACTGTTGGTGGAGATATGCGGATACCTATGAGCGGTTTCGCTCATTTATTTACACTTTCCTCTGTTCTTCTTTGCAGGGGCGTGTTTATTCTGAGAGCTCTTTTCTCATTCACGCCCCCTGCACTCGTCCACGTTCAGTGTAGGATTTGGAGCTCCGGTGGCGCTCCTTCATTATTATGCATGGTGCACTGCCATCCTCCTCTTAAACTGCCACTTACGTGCAGGACTAGTTTAGTCCTGCATGGCAGATTACTGAATCTGGGGGAGTAACTATTACTTTTGTAATATTTTGTAAACAACTTACAATATCTCAGCAACAATTCAAGTTACACACATACTGTCAGCAGCATTTTATTCATCTAGCTGAGAGCTTTCATATGAGGCTAAGGAGTTCTGTTTATGTTACTTGGTTGTTGAGATATTTAGAAAAGTGTGAAAATTATATCTCTATAAATTAACATCATAGAACAGCAGTTAATTCCTCTTTGCCTGCACAAGACAGAGGTCACATATTAATGCAGTTGTGTTTGCCATTGTGTAAGCTTTCTGATGAAATCTTTTAAAACCTTGTACATAACATGGTTTTGGAATAATGTATGCAAATATGAACAACTAAAATTTGATGCCTGGAGACATCAGTAGGAGTTAACTGCAGATGCACCTGGAGGCATCACTTGGATATGAGTTAATATTAATGGCTGTTATATCCCACCTGGAAATGATGCCCCAATTATTGAACATTTATTACACTTGGCAAGTAGTATCCTTAGACAGGAGAAATTTGTATTGGGTGATTTTAATTTAGACTGGCTTGCATGTGATACAGATCACCCCATCCATCACATGAACTTGCATAGTTTTACACAAACTATTAAAGAACCTACCCAAATAGATTAAGCTAGTAAAAAACAATCAACCTTGGACTGGATATTACTAAATAATGCCTCTCACTCATTCCAATCAGGTTGCCTTCTGATGGTCTGAATGACCATCTACCCACATTTCTTATATGAAAACACATATTCTCATCAAAATCTACTATGTTTAAGCAACTTAGAAAAAGCATAACTTTAATCTTGACAACTTCCTAGCTGACCTAAAAAGGTGTAGTTGGACTCCACTCAAATGCCTTAACCTAGATGATTCAGTGAACCACTTTAATAAATCCTTTTTGATATATTAAATGCACATGCCCCTGTTAGAACCATCAGAGTAAAATTAAGCTGTGCCCTCTGGTGAAGCAGAGACAATAGGGCCCTTCTGAAAACTAGAGATAAAGCCTGGGAACTATGCCATAAGACTAACACAGTAGTTTCTAAACAACAGTATCAGAAACTTAGAAATAAGGCAAAAAAAAAACAAAACAGGATAAAATTAATTTATTTCATAATATTCAAAACACATACCAAAAAACCCTCAAAAACTCTGGCCTGCAATAAACTCAATCCTTCTCCCAGGAAAATCAACTACACCAACCCCAAGCATCCACAAAAATACTGATAGCATAGCTAAAATATTTAACAAATATTTTACTAAATCTATAATTGCTTCTTCCTAGCAGCAAACCCCTACTCCTGATACCAAACCAGACAAGTCTAAAACTAGCAATGCCTTGTTCTCTTTCTACCTAGTCCCTACAGCCACTATAAAAAACTACTCCAGAAACTAAAACCTACTACACTTGCCATAGATAACTTACCCAGTGAATAACTCAAAATTTCAGCTGAATCCATAACCTTCCCAGTATCAATCCTTATAAATAGATCCATTCTCAAAAATAAGGTTGCTCGACTGTGGAAAAACTCCCATGTAATCCCACTTCATAAAGGGGGACCTTCCACAGAACTGGCAAACTATCATGCAATTGCTATCCTTTCACCTCTTTCTGAGCTACTCAAAAGGTGTACTCATCTCCGGGTCATTAAATTCTTACTAACAAATAACCTTCTCTCAAACACTCAGCATGGGTTTCAGCCATTGCATAGTAACACTACTGCTCTCATATCCTTCACTAATACCACAAACCATCACAGGAATAACAATGACTTTGTATCTGCCATCTTTCTAGATTTATGAAAACCTTTTGATATGGTCTCCCATTCCAAATTAATAGATGTACTAACTGAACTATCCTTCTCACCATCTGCCACAGCTTGGTTTAATAACTGTTTATCTGGCCATCAACAATCTGTTCTATGGCAAGGTGACCTATCTCCATGTTTTCCTTTATCCATTGGTGTCTCCCAAGGATCTATCTTAGGCCCTCTCCTTTTCTCCCTCTTTACTAATAATCTACATGCAGCTACTCCACATAGTTCTATAATACAGTATGCAGATGATTCAACACTTATCTGTGCTGCCACTTCTCTATTGGCTCAAACATAGCAATCTTTCACTTCTGTTGAAACATGGTTAGTCAATGCCCATCTAATCCTGAACCCAAACAAAACTAAATGATTACTCTTCCAACCTAACGACATCTATCCCATGCCCAACATTTAACATAATAGCCAGGCACAATACTGTTATCTCCCCGACAACCCATGCAAAGCTTCTTGGAATGGAAATAGACAATAACCTAAAATTTGACTTGCATGTCTCCCTAACTATAAAAAAAGTCCATAAGAAACTGGGAAGTCTATATATGCACACAAGATTCCTGACCAAAATGGCCATAATTACATTAGTACAAACCCATCTGCTCTACACTGTACTATATTCCTTTCCAATTGTATCTAATCTTGGGAAAACTGACCTATCTAAGCTAGAAGCATGTTATAATAAAATTGCTAAGTTTACATCTGACTGCCCATATAGAAAACATTATTGTACAACTTTAAGGATACTAGACTTCCTTGAACTTCCCAACATTATTCTTTACAGCCAACTCTCTCTAACTCACAAAATGGTAACACAACCAACCAGAATCCCTGCACTACAAAATGCCATCCTTTCTTACAGTTCCAGCAGACCACTTTGCTCCAACAATAAGAACTTACCATCTCTAAGGCCAACAATACTGCAGGAGAATATTTATTTTCCAGCTATATATCTCATATATGGAACTCCCTTCCTAA
This sequence comes from Protopterus annectens, assembly GCF_019279795.1. NCBI lineage: Eukaryota > Metazoa > Chordata > Ceratodontiformes > Protopteridae > Protopterus > Protopterus annectens. The sequence goes on along the minus strand of NC_056735.1, from coordinate 1,514,293,312 downwards.
CTCCATTCTCTCAGTCTCATCCACTAGCCAATTTAAGCCATCACTTAAAGCTTATCCAAAAAATAAGCGGCTATGTTCCTGTACTAAACCTTCATGAATGCTCTCCCAGCCATATCCAACTTCTTCCCCTGTTTTTAATATTTTATTCCTACCAGCCTGTCTTAACCGTATATCTTGACATAAGTCATACTTTACAAATAGTACTAGCTAAGTTCAAAGTCTAGGTTTTGTTGTCATGATGTAACAATTGTGTATTTTCTTATGTATACTACAGTTTGCTTATTTTATACTTTATTGATTATTGTAATTTTGGCATTAAAATTCACTGTTACTCATGGAGCTTTTCTCTTCTCCCCAGGCCCCCACTGAAAAAGAACTTGTGTCCAGTCGGACATTCCTGGTAAACAAATGTTAAATAAATAAAGTGTTCATATCCAGTCTGAGAGAATGCCAGTGTTCTGTCTGAAATCTAGAGGAATTCAATGCATCAGCCATATATTACTCTACTGTTCCAGAACCTATGAAACCTGAATAGCATAACATAATACTGCCCGACAATTCAGTGTAACTGAATAAATAATGTAAAGAAAATTTAGAACTTCATCATGGCCTTAGGTAAGTACCTCACCAAAAATGTATAATTTCATCAGATATAACTGAGCATTGTACATTCCTTTATATTGTTCAGTCTTATTAATATAGTGCACAAGAAACATTTAATGAGGTCCCACACATTATTGAAACTGTCTTTTTTTTTATTTATAAACTTAGCTATTACTTAGCATGGGTGTTCTATCAGATCATTATCTAGGATTATCCCAGTTGGAACACTTCTTTTCTAATAACTGTAAACTGTGTGACAGCCTAGTTAAAAGATAACTAGCTGATGATATGACCGCAACTCCTACAACATGCCTTAAAATCCATAGACACTAGAAAATAGTTTTTGAAAATACACCAATGTACATGGCTAGATAGGTATAGCCATAGGTTCATAGGTAAATGCTAGGTTTGCTTGCCCTTTTGGACCATTTTAAGCCTAACCAGTTTCCCCATAGTGAGAATCAAGCCCTGTTCCTCTTGTGTGTGAGGTAAACACCTTAACCATTATGACAACTTCAACCCCATTGACCCTTGTCTCCTATATTTTTCTGTCTACAAATGTTTTACAGTTGTTACTTTATAAAATCCCACAAAAGAAGACCATTGAGGGGGTCATTCATAAAGGTACCACACCTTCATGTACACATTTGAAGTAAACTTTTTGCATTCAGCAACAGCACAAACACAGTACTGCATGGTTCTCTAGCTTCATAGTCATGCAAAATTGTAATGAAGCAGTACAGGGGAGATGAATATGCTAGTTAGATATGTTTTTTCTCATCCAGAACTGCCTAGAGGAAGGCATCTATATGCCGAATGATTCATGAAATCACTCAGTTGTGAAGATCAGCACATCTAGCTCCACCACAGACTACCACCAAGCATGACCATATTACAGGGATCAGGAGATGGGGGAGCCTGGACCTTGAATTACTCTACATTTAAGTGCAATAATGGGACAACAGTCAGTATGGGGATCGAGAGTGAGGTAAAACACTAGATATACCCTACATTTAAGTGCCATAATCCCACCAACTTCAACACTAGATACTAGGGATTACTCAATAACTTCAGCATTAGATACTAGGGATTGCTCAACACTTAAGCGCCATAACTGCACTAACTTCAACACAGGAATTGGGGATGAGGGGCAACACTAGACACCAGAGTAATTAGACAGGTGCCATAATGTCATAATGGCACTTCATCTATTAGAATAGGTCGAGGGGGAACTACAGGAGGGCAGACTAGTTCGGGACAGGAACAGGGACTGTAGTGTGTGTTTGTGTCTGAATGTGCACTTGTATATGTGAAAGAGTGACTGGAGTGAATAGCAGTGCTTACATAGGAAGCAGTTTACTACCTTATCTACATGCTGTTGTCTCAACAGTGATTCTCAGACATGCAAATTAGCCAAGTCTTTTCTCATCACAGTTAACATGTCTCTGAATTGCAAACTACCAGATCATGGGAACCGGCCTTTTTCATGCTAGGCCCATTAATGAATTTCTGTGAATTTTTTCATGATGCCCCACACACCAGTGTAAAAAGGTGATCAATGTGTTTTGATACCTAATGCCACATTCCAATTGCTTCATAAACAGTGGGCAAATTAGGAAGGATTGTAGTCTCCAATGTCATCAGAAAACACTTTATACATACTAAATTATATATATATTGATTATAAACTGCGATGAAAAAAAGGCTTTTTATTCATTGAATAAGATACATTTTTTAATATTCTAAAATACTATAAATACATTTACCAGCTTTATATTACTCAAATGAAGAATATATAGAGAGTTAAAAAAAACTTCAGTTACACTAAATGGAATAAATGTACCATCAATTCATCGCCAATCTCAGGGAAGTCAAGGGTGTCCCTTGTCTTTAATTTTATTTATTATAGTAACAACTCCTGTAGCTTTTCAGGAAGATGTTGAAATAAAAAAGAAAAAAAAATGCACTTTATATTTTACAGATGGTCTGTTGATACTATTTGCTAACTAAATAAGAAACATAGTTTAAGAAAAAAGCTATTATGAGTAGCTGAATGAGAATTGTTAGAAACAATGAATAAATCAAGTTCAACAAGATTATCTTAACATGGAAATTAAAATCCTCAAGTTTGTTTTTTTATTTCATCAATCCTTCCATAAGCCAGTCAGATTTGGAAAAAACTGTACATGCAGTAAAACCTCTGATCTAGATTTTGAATGGTTACTGCTTTTCCTTGATTGGAAAAGCCAATGTTACCTGTAAATAAAGATTTGGCTTTAACATTTCTGGATGTCTGTAGTAATTTAAGTAGCTAATATGGTTCTAATATGAATAACTTTCCCATAATCACTCTGTATTATTAATTTAGCAAACTATCTCCAAGAGATCTTTAAATATTTATTTTTGCACACAGCAACACATGACAACATAAAGAGTAACTTGTTGAGTATGAGATATGAGCTCAGAATATTTTACAGAATAATTCCTGTTCCTATGCTATCTGAGCTGATACAGGTTATCTCCTCTATGTTCTATGATAATGTCTCATCCAAATTATGTAAATATGCTGATTTTTATGTTAAAAGAAGAAATTGCTAACAAGACTCTATAAGATTATATGTCCAGAACAATTACCTAAATGAATATAATTTTAGGATATTTAATAAAAGCAATGCAATTATATTCAAGTCAAAAGTATTCTGGAGTTACCTGCCTATCTCAAATTTTGCAGCTATATATTTTTACATATGAAAAAGTTAAACATAAAGACTTTTTAAAGATTTATAAAAATATGCAATTGAATGAATTTACTGTGAAAATGGCAGCAACTTGCACTATGTGATCTCTATAACATTTGGATTAGTTTATGTGTTCAAATTAAGGGAGTATTTCAAGTTGCTAGAGATTTATGAATTCAGTTTAAGTTACAACATAATTTTTAACATTCTTTTTGCACTTACAGAGAATTGAGCTCATAAATGGAGCTAAGTGTTGATACTCTTGTAGTGCGGATGCAGACTTAACACATTCACACTTTTTGTATATTCTGCCTATGTTTTAATAAAGGCACCTGAGATGCAATGCAGCATGCTCCTTGTCCATTTGTTTAAAAACATTTTGTCTATGCTATTTACTTTTTAATAAGGGCATCTGAGTTCTGACATGGTGTGCTATCTTCTATTTATGTTGACATCTTTTATGTGTTTTATTTGTGATTTTAAGTTCTGATATGGCTTGTTCCTTGTTTGTTAATTTAGAAGCCTTTTGTGCATCCTATTTGTGTTTTGATAAAGATATTTGTCTTTCACTGTCATGTGCTCATTTGTTTATTTAGAACATTTTATGTGTTCTGTTTGTGTTTTAGTAAAGGTGTCTGAGTTCTGATGTAACATGTTTGTTTACATTACAATACATTGTTGGAGGGAATGACAGCAGGTGCATAATATTGGATTCAAACAAAGAATATAGTAGATTATGACACTTGCTTGTTTACTAAAAAAGACAAAAAATGAATTGCCTAACTGCTTGCAGAAAAAAAGTATATTTAATTTTAGAGGAAAGGCCAATGCAACACATATAGATATTGCTGATGTAAAATAAAGGTCATATCATGTAATGTTTAGATGTTTAGCCACTGAAGTATTGGTAGTTACACAAATCTTTATGTTAAATGCAATAAGAAATTGACTTATCAATTATTTTTTGAAAGAGTGACCTTTATTAATGTTGAGATCCAATCATTTCATGCAATTAACAGTAAGACTAGTTCTAACGTCATCTTTCTTCAAAAACAACTAATAGAGGAATCCATTGCAGTGTGAGTATCCTTTTATTATTTCCACTTTCTCAATACCCGATTATGGCTAACAATGTGGTTTTGAAGATAAAGTCATATTTACATATTTTTGAAAAATAAAAATAAAAATAAATATTTTGGTAGTAACAGCACACTTCCTCAGAGCAACAAGAATGTTGCATCTGGTACCAATGAAGACTCCTTGGAATATATGGTCCTATGTTCACTAATAATATAGCTCCTATAATTAGTGATGCATATCTTGAAGTGCTGCATGCACAGGTGATGCCTGATATTATGCAAGACCAAAGTTTTCTTCCACTTTTACAATTAATGCAATCTGAATCAGAGTGGGACAGATCAGGACAAGGAAGATAAGACAAGATGGGGTGAAGTGGCAGTGCCAGAAATACAGGGAGAGGTCATTCACACATTTGAATAAGACTTACCTAGGAAATGGAAACCTGCAGCATGTGCAGGAACAGGAGGTAACTGTGTTCAACAATATCTCTATGTATTTATTGAATATAGGTTTGAGTTTTATATCTGAGAGTTGTCATTTCTTAATGCAGGCACTCATTTACTCAGAATATTTGCTAGAAAGTGTTCTCTCCTCTCTTAATGCTATTAATATAACTTTTTTTTATTAACCTAGCACATGGATTTCTCCTAACCATCCAGTTACAAGTGTACTTATTCATAGGTGAATACTGAGAGGTCATTTCCTGTACCTTGTGTCTATGAGCTGAAGACCTTAACAGTTGTGGAACCCCTCCCCCCATTCATGCTTCATGCATTTCATTATTTTTTTTGTACCCAGTATTTATAGCATAGCGATAGATTAGTGATTTGGGGAGCCAGAATATCCAGTGAACATAGTGAGTGATGTGTGACTCACATCAGTATGGTCATCTAAGAGAGAGAGAGTGGGTTGTGGTCCCCCCCCCCCCACCTTGTGGTGATCTGGTGCTCCAACAAAGTACAGTAGGCCACTTCCCTTGGAGGAGGGGACATGGGTGGATCAGGCCAAGACAATGTGGTAGCCCTTGAGAAGCTATGTCAAGAACCAGACATACCTCCATATCAGAGTCATGTCAAGTCCCTCTGCAGTTATACAACACCCATGTCACCAACAGGGAGAGAGGTCAGGCAACATCCATAAAATGTCATAGTGGCTACCAGGATGATAACCCTGTGATCGGCTCTCACATTATGGGAATGAATGGGGTAAGAACAGCAATCACCCGTTAGAATCAAATAAGTCAGTATATTGCAGGGAACCAATGGTCAGCAGGGAGATGAGGGCAAAGAAGTGCAATTGAAAAATACGCGCAAGACTTGACCCACATGAATTTTCCTCTCCATATCATAATATGCTTTCTAATTTAAAATCAGCATTGGCATTGTTAAGAAAAAATAATCCATTTAAATCAAAGTTGTAGATAAGTGTGGACTACTGTAGTGATGGAGTGAGAGTATTATGTGTTGGGTGGATATTCATTGCTGCTAGATGATATGTTTACTTCTATACTTCTAACATTACTATGTCAGATACAGTATGATTGCTAAACAGCTTTACATCGTATTAGAGACATGACCTAGATGGACTGACTCAGAGCTCTGTCACTATACTCGGTATCCTACAGACTGCTAAGGGGTGACTTATGTCTGGCATACAAGACATCCTCTGACCCATTACTAATGGATTTATTGCACAGCAGCAAGTCAAATGGTGTCAGAAATAGTAGCTCTAGGGATCTAAGCCTCTTCTGCAATATCAACAGAATGGTTTGGAGGGATGCGTATATCTCACAGAGGATGCCACTGCTGTAGAACAGACCCACATTCACAAAAAACAAAGTTTATGGGAAGCAGAACATTTACCCCGGAACTGTCTCCTATACTACTAATGGACAGAGGCAGCTCCTAAATTGTTTTTCCAATGCACGGGACCCTTCAGATTATCTATAATATGATCCCAGTTATTCTCGTTGGGGGTAATGTATAATTATCGACCATGGGGTTGGTTAGAAAAATCTATAATCAAATAGTATAGGTTACTTCAAGCACATACAGGGAAATTGTCCAAGATTAAAATGGACCACAATGTAAAGAATGTGATGTACTAAAAGAAAGATTTTGATAAGAAACAATTATACAAAAAAATAAATATTTATAAGTTGTGTTTGTTGGTAAATGTATGAAAATGAAAGCTATTTTTGAACATCCAAACAATATGAAAATACATTTTTTGTGCACACATTTCCCTCTCTTTGCCATGCTGAACATAAAATCTCCATCACCTGGACTTGACTCATTCATTCCTTAAGAGGGACCCTCATCCTATAAATCTGCTGTGGTGAGGATCATCTAGAGGGGCAGTCATGCTGGCAAGCTTCAGCAGCTTTTTGTAGTGTTCAGCCCCAACTCATCCTCCAAGTGGGAAAATTCAAGCTTGTAGGACACATTTCATTAAATAGATCCAGCCAAAAGTGTCTTCTTACTCCTAAAAGTTTCTCGCCCATAGCACTGATATCAGAAAAAGCCATTTTCATGGCTATTGTGCTTATCTATCTTAGAATAAAGCCTTTTTCCAAAAGGGCAGCCTGCATCTTTTTCTACAGTAAGGAGGGAATAATATAATCAAAAGTAAACCTGATAATTTAATTTGGAGTACTACAAGCATGAAACTTTTAGGCATAAGATGACATTTCTGGCAAGTCATATTTAATTAAATGATTCCTAAAAGCTTGTAGTTTGTCCTGACCCTGGAATCCTACTGATCTGCTCATTCCCCATTTTTGGTAACTCAACCAAGAGGGAAAATGAGTTAATTATGTCACTATTGAGATACACAATGCCCCCATGCTGCAGAAATGTACTCCTGCCCACTCACACATGTGAGATACCACCATGCAGTATCTTAGTGAGCCAAAAGACAACCTAAGAAAGCCTACTCCACCTCATACCATCTCTAAGAAGAACATTTGCTTCATGGCAAAAAGGAGACAATCAGCCTAACTTTTCTATACTTTCAGGAGCCTTAACATTCTACCTTATCTGCATTCCTACTTTATCCTTACCTTTTTTTCACGTCCCATGTATTATCTCATACTATTTTGTTTTCATTTTTTGCCACTAATTCCAACAGTCTAGTCTATGGATCCATAACCCTCTCAGTGAAAAAGTACATTCAGAAATCAAGGAATCAAGGAAGTAGTTTGCCCCTGCAACACTGCCTTCATCCCTTCTTTCTTCATCTAATTTTCCTGTTCAGAATGGCCATGTCACATTTTCTCGAAGTCTTATTGCATTATCACCATCATTGCATCCTCTCTCTGTTCTGGTATTAGGTGAGAAGAGCTGTGAATTCTCTGGCCTCTGGTCATATTCCTTTTTTTCCATTTTTTTTTTAATAAAATTCAATGATAGCACACAAATAACAATATAGAGACTATGGGCCCAATTCCAAAAGACTTGCTGTCAGTATAAGTGATCACTTCCAATGAGAGCAAGCTGAGAGCAGGTGTTTTGGCTTCTGGTCCTTGGTGAAAGCTTGCTTATAGGTAGGCTTTAAACTGAAATAAGTCATTTACACTGAGGGCAAATATTTTGGAATCAGGGCTGACTTACACTAAGAATAACTCTTTTGGAATCTGGCCTATACACAAAAATACAAATATCAATGAATAAATCACATTAACACCCAAAATGTTATAAAATAAAAATTAAACTTAATAGTTATTGAATATCAGTTCTTTAGCCATAATTTTCAAACAAAGAGCTAAACGTATATGAAAACTTACAACTGGGAATACTTCTTTTATTTCTTAACTTTATCATTTTTAGTTCTCTTTGAACTACTTAATTGGCTAACCCATGAAAATCCTGATAAAATGTACATTTTCTTTCTTTCTTTTTCTTTCTTTCTATCTTTTTTTTTTCTTTTTTTTTTTGTTTCTTTCTTCCCATTTTTTTTATTTCTGTTTTCCTTGCAGTTACTAAGTTGCTAAAAGCATCTACATTAACAGTTTTTGCGACCTTTTGATACATCTGGGAAGTGGAAATTTAAGAAGCATTAAAGTCCTTGATAATTTATATTTGTCTGACTGCAATGCATTAAGAATTTCTGAATGTCTTGAAAGAACTTATGTAATTTACAATATAAACAATGTATATCTTGCTAATTAACATTTATAACATTTTTGGACCAACAACTTATTTTATTTTTATTATAAATAGTTTTAATATTTTAAGATGTTACTAAAATACTGTGCACGTATTTACAAGTAAAATCATTCCAAAATGAGCTGGAGGTCATTTTACTGACTGATCTTAAAATAAGTGGATTGTTCACATAATCATTCACTTCAAATAAATCACAATCACTCAAGCTCCAGATGCTTGAATTCCACTAACTCACAGACCGGGACTTGAATGTTTGCAACCGTGACTGACTAGCTGCTTGCACTCGAACATGAAAGTAAGTTTAGCCATGCATCTGTGGCACCATCTGCTCAAATCCAAGGACAGGTACAGAAGCAAGTGCTCACCTCAGAACAGGTAAGTGGAGACAGGGAGTGGGGTTGGTGCTGTTAGGTTTAGAAAGGAGGACAGATAGTGCAGTGGAGACTTTAGGGTTAGAGAAGCATATATAGATTAGGTTTAGGAGTGATTATGGATAGGAATGGAAGGGGATTTTAGGTTTAGACATCCATACAGAGATTAGATTTAGGCATGGAAAAGGGAATATTAGGTTTAGGGAGCAAAAGGGACTTTAGGATTAGGGAGGGGGATGGAGATGTCAGGTTTAGAGAGTGATTGTGGACTGGAGATGAATGGGGATTTAACATTCAGCAAACAAGGTGAAGTAGGAGGAGGAGGAAGAGGTGAGACTTTAGGTTTAGGGAGTAATTGGGACTTTAAAGTTAGGGAGGGATGAAAGACTGTAAGGTTAGGCACTGGTGGGAGTTTTTATTGTTAGAATCAGGGTTCTGGTAAGGATAGCTAGTGTTACAGGGAGCAGGTTACTGGGAATTGGAACACTTGCTGAAATGAATATGTGGCAGCAAGTATGTGTGTCTCAAGCAAAAGTCTCTTGAGCACATATAGTAGACTCAATCACATTGGGCTAAATAATTCCAATGATATTGTTTAATTTTTGTAAAAATAATTACATTTTAATTGTATATATTAACGTTAATTGTTGAAGAAAATAATCTATTAAAAGGGAAATTTCCTTTACTTCTTCTGACATTTGTATAATTTTTTTAAATCATTCATCTGGTATTTTGTATTTAGAATCAATTTGTGTTATTTAATTTGCATATAATATTAGCTGTTGCTATGACTAGATGTTCATCAAAATAAAACCAAAAGTTCTTATCTTTCTTTTTTCGATATTAACATGTTACACTCTATAAAGCCTGGTGCATATTCTGTTGGAAAATATTAAATATCCCTTTCTTTCAAAGTGTATATCAGAATACAAAGTTTCTAAAGCCCTTTAACATAGCATTGAAATAAAATCCTTTGTCTTTATATAATGGTCATTAATGTATATCTTAAAACGCATGACAGTTTATTATCTAAAAGTTTTTAATGCTTCTGGATAAATTTTAAATCTGAATTTTGAGAAAAACTTTTGTCAGTTTCTCCATTGACTATCATATGTATTTTCAACCCAGTAAAGTACGGTCTCAAAAACTGAAGTCAAAGCATATCATTTTATACTTGAAGAACCAATGCCCACTTTTATATTTTCAAATATAATTAGTGTGCACTGTTCTAAGCTTAGAATGATGCAACTGGAAAGTTAGCAGCAGTTTTTCCAGCCATTTTAATAATACCCTATCTGAAATAATTGAAGTAATCTGTAAAATCTATAGAATCTTTAGTAATACTATCATTTTAATTAACATCTGCCAATCTGTGTGGTAAAAATGTATAATGCCATTTGATTTTTCATAAGTTAGTTGAGCAATGGAATTTATGGACTTCTTAATAATTGTCATTAAATACGTAAATATGGTTTGGCATAAGTGGCTCTCTATGAATTTTATGATGCATTTAATGATTGCTTTATTAATAAAATGTTAGTTTTTTCGTTATTTATTTTTAATTTAGAATTTTTTTAAAATAAACTACTAAGAAGAATGCATCAACCAAAAATGCAAAGCTACCAACCAGGTACTTTAAAAGATTAAACACTTTCATTCTATAAAACAATATAAAGACATTTCATCAGGAACTAGTACAGATTAAAAGAGCCATCTCCTGAAATAAATATTCAACTGTCATGTAATGGATACTCTCTAGTCAAAAATCATTGTTTGGTTATATAAGAAAACTGCATCAGTTGAGTTACACTTGTAGCACTGTGACATGAAAAATAAAGACCCAAATTAAATCATAATTTTGCTGCTTGAAGCCTAACACTCTATTACATAAGGATTTATTTGATTAGACTGGAATTAATAACAATTATCTCACATTACAACAGAAGATTTACAGAAAGAAATTACTGATTTTTCAACAACTGGTCTTCTGTTACCCTCATATGAAGGAAATATTGCTCTGTTTTCAAAAGAATAGACAATAAATCTAAAATAATTAAGGCTTACAAAGATAAAAAACTATGGAGTGACAAAAATGACTATGAACTTCTCGTGTATAAATCAGGGAAATGGAAGCTCTGCTATTTTTTTCCAGTCTTGCACAGGGTGACAAATCAAATACTGCTACAGCTCCCCACAATGACTTTGATCATCACAATGATTTTTGGGGCTTCCTTCCCACAGCTCCAAAAGGATTTCCTAGAATACCAGGCACCAATGGACTTATTTGGATGTTATGACTTCTTCACACCTGTCAGAAGGTAAGAACTATCATCCTCCAAGGGCAAGAAAAGGCAGGGGGGGATAACTGATTCTGAATCCTGTCCAGGTGCTGTTGACACCAAAGGTGTTAAAATGTTAAATTGCTACCACCTTGAGGTTACCGCAGTTTTAATTAATTTGTATATAAAAGTTTCATATTTGTTCTCACTTTTAAACATGACTTGGTTGATTTACCTATTGAACTAAAAGTAGTTGAATTCTGAACAATTGTTGGGGGCAACCAGGCCTCACACAATAATCCCTCTATTTTATATGTTTATATTTCTATGTTTTTCTATGAAAACTATTCATATGTTTGTAACCACACTATTATATATATAATCATATATGATTGTATTACCTCATTTGTTTATATCATATTCAACTGCATGTGCTATATGGCATGGTTTGTGGCCAAAAAATGTTATCAGCCAACCTACCTGCCCAGTTAGCAAATGTAATAATTAAGTCAAAAAGGAATGCTTTCTTTATACCTGGTTTGATCTCCCTCTCCAGGGCCCACTGTGTTAATACAGCAGCTCTAACAAATTGAAGGCATTATCTCTTTGGACAGATTCCTAATCAAAGTAACCGACTGTCTAGATGCCCATTGTGTAAGATAGCATTTTTTGTAATCCCTGCATAGATTTATTTCCTCCAAAGAATATGAAATTTACATTCTTGGCCACAAATATCTTCATCTCTCACTCTCTCTCTCTCTCTATCTCATATATATGTGTGTGTATATATATATATATATATATATATATATATATATATATATATATAAACATACACATATGCATATATAAAAATATATAAATAAAAATATATATATATATATATATATATATATATATATATATATATATATATATATATATATATATATATATATATATGATAGTGACAAAATCCCAAGAATGTACAACTGTAATGCCCTGAGGAGCCAAAGTGGTCTGCTATACCAAGCAGCAAGATATATTTACACTAATTGTTCTGAAAATTAACTGCTAGTTCACAAAATGCAGTTATCAGTTTGCTACTCACTTGAGCTGAATGCTCAATCCATCACCTCCTGCTGTAGAAAAGGCCAAAAGATGTTCACTTATTTAGTTACTAAATACTGCTGATAAACAACTTGCCGTAACCTCCTGGATGATAACTGTCAGCAAAGTATTCGCATAAGCAAACGTTCATTCCAATAGTTGATATCGTAAACTTGTACTCAGCATATATCCAAAAACTTGTAAACTGCATACAAAGTCCATCAATGCATGTGCATATGTTAAAAATAAAAGAATTTATTTCGTAAGCGCTTTCACGGCTCTATGTCGCCGCTTCATCAGACAAACAACAAGAACTCATTAACAAAAAACTTTTTAAAACACGTAGTTATCACTTCAGCCAATAACAGGCAACCTTCGTTTAAAGTGATATACATAATGAATTTAACACTCTACCATTTACACAAAATATTTATCAAAGCCATTACAACATTTAAAAACTGCTGACAAAATTCATCTTATACTTGTTCTAATCCAGATGCTTTGTCACGCTGAATATACGTTACCAAGAACGTTATAAAAATGACACTAATGCTCATTAGTGCCAACCTCTCTGTCCAAATCACAAAATTACTCAACTACTAGAAAATTCCTCCTGTCAAGTAATACCGGTTGAACAGGTAGACACCATGCAAGACAATATTACACGTAATATAACTGAATGTAAATGCATGGGACTCATCAGCGATGACCTGTACAGATATTTTTTGGTAGAGAACCCACTTATTCCAACCATTACAGGTCTACCAAAAATTCATAAAAACTTATATAAGCCGGAATTTAGGCCCATCGTATCTGGGTCTGGTTGGTTGACGGAGTCTATTTCTATATATCTAGAGAATGAACTTAAGGCATATTTGAGCAAGCATCAATATGTATTGAGAGATACTGAACATTTCTTAAGAGAACTATATCATGGGATGGAAACTACGCCCATAAGTAATCACGCTTTATTCGTGACGATGGATGTCGTTTCATTATTCACAAGTATCCCTAATGATGAGGGACTCATATATGTGAAATCGTTTTTGATTGAAGTCATTGGATTGGAACAACATAAGGTGGACTTTCTATGTCTCCTTCTAGAACTGATGTTGGACAATAATATATTCTTGTTCAACACAGTATGTTACAAACAAGAAAAAGGAGTGGCCATGGGCACGAGCTGTGCCAATAGTTATGCCAACATTGTCATGGCCACCTTTGAGCTCCAACATATTGTTGGTAATATACACATCAGATTCTACAAGAGATTTGTTGACGATTTATTTTTTGTATGGGAGGGATCTGAGGCATCTCTTCATGAATTCCATCAAAAGTTGAACCAAGCAAATACTTT
>NC_056735.1:1514172129-1514274629 GCF_019279795.1 Protopterus annectens | reverse complement strand
AACATTTGGAAAGAAGATAATATCCAAAATATGAAAATATCATGTCAGGAAAATGCAAAGAAACACTGGTCAATAAAAAGGAAATATGCATTTTAATTAATTTTAAAATGATAAAAAATTTATACACACAGACCCGTGGAAAAACAAAATTACTAAGTAACAAAAATTAATAAACCAAAGGACTGCTGTAAACTAACAACGGATGGAGCCAGGCATACAGGAAACTCAAGTTCCAAGCAAGAACTCAAGAGATAAGGCAGTTCAAATGATTCAGGTAGCAAGCACAAAAAATCCAAGTATATATAAAAACATATAAAATCTCCTTTATTGTAGTCGACAAAAGGTAAGCGCTTTCACTATCTAGCTTCATCAGACCATAGAACAGCTATTAACACAGCCACTATTTAAACTAAACTTAATATATACAAATATATATATATAAAATATATATATATATAAAGTATATAAATATGTACCTAAGTCTGTATGAACTGAGCACACAAGGAGGTAGATGTAAGACAGATATAAACATATATATATATTATATATATATATATTTTTATTTGTATATATTTATGTGCACATTTATTCGTGCATCATTTTTATTTTTAGTTATGCTGTTCTTTTTTGTATACACGTTCATTCTTGTTCTTTTGTGTTAGAAAAATATGTATTAATGTATATGTTTAGTGCTTATTAGAAGCAAAGAAGGGATTAATACATGTTTATTCTATTAATGTTATGACAAGAAAAATGAATTTATATGAAACTGCAGTGTGCTTTCTGCAAGTTGGCCTCTGACCCTGGCAGCTGCTAGCACAGCAAAAGTTAATGTTTATGTTTTCCACAAGTGATTATCTGCTGGTTCAGGAAATTAAAGTGTAAAATAATGAGAATCTTCTGCTCTACCTGCTTGAACAATTGGCCTTGTACATGTTCCTAGATAACGCACAGCTGCAAGGAAGAAGTGATACATGAAACAAAGAGTTGGTTAGAGAAATGTATTGAGAATTGTATGTGCTATTGTGCTCGAATTAGCTTAGAACCTTGAGTGGCAACTTTCATAAAAGGACATTATAACTAACCAGGTGGCTAGCAAGGCCACGTTGTTTACCAAAATTCTTTTTTAAGCAAAATGTAGTATCAGCACCTCTGATGAATAGAATATTGTAAGCTAAAATTATGTAAAATAACTTGTGACTGACCACGTCAGTCTGGTAGGTAATGGCTAACAAGAAAGATTATAAAAGTTGTGTACTTCCTGTTTTATTCAGACAAAATTCTGTACTTGTACATTTTTTGCCTCCTGGTGTACACTAGTAAAGTACCTGAACCTGAACCTCCTGTGTATTGATCTTTTTATTACAGTATTTTTCATTTAACAGATTGGTCCTTGCGTACCGGAATCCCTCAAATCGGCTATGGATCAGAGCGTAGCGGTGGTCGAAAACCGTATACGGGAGAAGACACCGAAATGGTTCTTCTTGCGAGAAAAGACCTCCGACTGAATTGTCGTTCAAAGAGGCTGGCCACTTTCTGATCTGTGACTGAAGAGCGGATTAACACTTCGAACCTTACTGGTCAATAACGGAGGCTCAGGTAGGGAGAAATTTTGCCTTTTTTCTGTTTTAGATCAGGGACTAGGTTACAGTAAATGTTTTTTGTCAGATTTGTTATACAGATCAGGGACAGAAAAGTTACTGTTTTTTTGGTCATGGATCAGGTTAACAGAATAAGGTAGGCAGTTATTCTAGATAAACTGTGAAGAAAAACTAAAGTTGTGGTTCCACGTGATAGGAAGGGTTACGTAACATTTTTTTCAGTTCGAATAACATGGGAAATCAGTGCACTAAAACATCGCGAGATCCACCCCTAACTGAAGATGCAAAATACATGCAACTACAATGTGTTGATAATGTTAGATATTATGTAAAATGGGTTAACAAATATAAATTTGATGGTAAATTAGACAAATCTTCACTTGTTAAACTTATTAAACAGCTTAAAACTGATGCGAAAGGTCAGGTAAAAAAACAACGACAATTAGGCATTCCTCAGGCACACAGGTGGATTGAGGAAGCAAACCGTAGGGAACAAAAGAGTAATAATTCAAAAGCATTGTTCTTAGACAAAGAAGATAATAACATAGTAATAGTGACGGCTCCTCCGCCCCCTCCGCTTCCCTTACCAGGATATGAAGTGAGTGGACAAGCTGGTCCACCTCCGCTGTATCCTGATATCCCAGCAAAACCGAAACCATTTGTTCGAGATCCCATTGAGACTAGGTCCCGAACACGTAAAACACAGGGGGACATAGAATCATATCAAATAGAGAAAAATTTACAAGCTGAGAGTGAGGAAGAAATATGTCCACTCATAGAAGTACCAAATCCACAGGCAGGACAGATCGGACAGGACCCGACTCTCTTGGTATATAGACCATGGACACCGGAGGATATCCGGAAGGCTACTGAGGGAATCCCCCATCCAAAAGTTAATTTTGCAAAATACTTAGAAGATTTACAAGGCATGAGGTTAAGTTACCACTTAAATGGGGAAGAAGTAGAAAAAGTAGTTAGACAAATTGTAGATCCAGATTGGCACATGATTTGTGGCACCTGGAATCCTTGTAATGCAGAATTTAAGCCACTCCCACATAGTGACGCAGAACTAGACAACAGAGTGAAGGGCCTTACAGACCAAATCTCTGAAAAATGGAAACCTAGAGCAGACTGGACTTGTATTAATCAATGTATATAGCAAGAAAATGAAACGGTAGATGGGTACTATGCCAGATTATTAGAATGTTTCAATAACCACAGCGGTATGACAATTCCCGAAAATCAGACGAATGACTCCCCATATGAACAAAAATTGAAAAATGCATTTTTAAAAGGTTGCATTGCACCTATTAGTAGCTTCATTACGAAGCATATGATAGATCATCGAACAAGTAGGTTACAAGCCTTACTTGAATATGCTAGACATGCTGAAAGACACTTTAATATCAAAAAGAAAAAGAAAGCGCAAGTCTTTACTGCTGAAGACAGAGCTGAAGTTTATGTATTACAGTCTGGTAAAAAGGGTAAGAAAAATGCACAGGGAAACAAACAATCTGACAAATGGTAAGAAGATTTTGAAGAGAGGAAGAAAAAGGGTGAATACTTTAAATGCGGGAAAAAGGGACATCTAGCAAGGGATTGTAAACAAAATAAGAAGGTAGCTACAGAAGATAAGGGAGATGAGGACTGACTATATGATGGTACACCATATGAGGGTCAAGAGTCATCAAAAAGAGACAATAAAGAAAAGACAAATGTAAATGTGATAGAAGGAGTAGAGGAAGTGCAAGTAGACGTAGAAGATGAAGAAAATGAGATTTTAGACTTAGCATTATTGAGCCTAGAGCTCTACCTAGCAGACACAAAACCGGAAGTTACACTTCTGGTAGAGGGGAAGGAAGTTAAATTCCTGTGTGACTCAGGAGCATCGTGGACTCTGATACACCCCTACAAGTTACCAGAACATTCAGAATCACCTGATTATATATTAGTGAAAGATGCAAATTGACAGCTATACAGGGAACCACTTTTCCATGATATAGCAATAACTGACCCTGTTTCAGGGATGACTCAAAAGAGTAAAATTGTTGTTTCTGCAAAATGTCCAGTGAACCTATTAGTTAGGGACCGTATGCAGATATTTGGCATAGCAGTAGTTCCAACTATGCAGGGTATGGAGGCACAGCGACAAATGGATACTTTTGTGGTGCGACCGGAGGGTGAAACTTTTACTGGTACAGCCAGGACTTGGTTACGACTGGTCCAGGAGCAGTGACTGAGGAACTGATGAATGTAGCCATCAGTAAATCCCCCTCCCTTGACACTGACAGACAACATTTGTTGCATTGCACTCTGTATTACTGTAGCACACCAGGACCTGATAAGGAATATGAGCAAGAATTGTTAAAAAATCGTGCAAACAGATTAATATTACGTAATCTGTACTGGGATACTGAGGGGAACAGTGTTGTTAGCTGTTCATTACCTCAAGAGTTCCTTGCACTTTACAAATCTAATCGATTACCACATGTTAGTTTAACTAAAAACAGAAGTATAAAATGGGCAGACCTAGGAGAAAAAGTCACAAGATGGGAGAAACAAACTGACTTAGAATTATCAGAACAGGGAATACAAAAACAAAAACTGAATTGGTTAACACAGACACACCCAGCTGTATACTTGCAGTCTAGCGAGGACAGCTGATTAGCACTCTTATTAGAAGAGGAAAAAGCCTTATGTGGCATACCAAAGATTCTTTGGTCAACAGGCAAATCAGATGTAGGACATATTCGAACAGCAGGACCAGTTATTATTAAGCCAAAGTCAGCATTTAGACCGCAAAAGAGACAATATCCATTGAGAAAAGATGCGGAGATAGGAATCAAACCTATAATAGCAGCATTACTTAAGGAAGGAGTACTGGTGGAACCTCCTCATTCACCATGTAATACACCCTTATTTCCTGTTAAAAAAGCAAACGGGGAATGGCGTATGGTCCAAGATTTACAAGCTGTAAATGATGCAGTAATACCTAGAGCACCTACGGTGCCAGATCTACACACTTTGTTAAATGATTTGAAACCTCACCAGAAATACTTCTCTGTGGTAGATATCAGTAATGCATTCTTTTCAATACCTATACATCCTGATAGCCAATATTGGTTTGCATTTACATTTCAGGGGAAAAGGTATACTTATACTCGACTACCACAGGGATATTGTGAGAGTCCAACAATATTCGCACAAGAAATGGCTAGTAATTTGGCAGGATTCACCCCACAGGGGGGGTAGTCAGATTCTACTTTATGTAGATGACATCTTGCTAGCAGCCCCCACCCAGCAACAATGCAGGGAGGATACCATAGCACTATTACAATTCTTAGCAACACAGGGACACAAAGTAAACAAAAATAAATTACAGCTTTGGAAAAAGCAGGTTAAATACCTAGGATATGTAATATCCAAAGAAGGTAGAATACTCGATGAGGATAGAAAAACAGCGATTTTACAAGCACCCAAACCAACAGCCAAGAAGGAAATGATGTCCTTCCTGGGAACAACCAACTTTTGCCGGAGTTGGATTCCAAACTATGCTTTGGAATCTGCTCCGCTGACTGATTTGATATGCAAAAAGCCGATAACAGCACAAGATTTGTTACAATGGACACCTGAAGCAGAAATAGCTTTCTGCAGGTTGAAGCAATTGATAGCTTCTTCATTAGTCTTAGGACTACCAAACTATCATAAACGTTTCTTTCAGACTGTAGACTGTAAGCAGGGATATATGACATCAGTGTTAACACAACAACGTGGGGATAAGCAACACCCCATAGCTTACTATTCATCACAGTTAGACCAAGTGGCGCGATCCTTGCCCCACTGTGTACAAGCAGTAGTCGCAGCTGCAATGGCAGTACAGGCTTCAGCCTCAGTAGTGTTATTCCACCCTCTCACATTGAGAGTGCCTCATGCAGTTACGATAATTTTACTGCAAGAAAAAGTAGCATATCTTTCTCCTGCTTGACACCTTTCCTGTATGACTATACTGTTGAGCCAACCTCATATGACAATTGAATGATGCACGACATTAAATCCGTCAACTTTGCTCCCAACCCCTGCGGATGGCACACCGCACAGTTGCCTGCAGGAAATTGAGCAGAAAACATTACCCAGACAAGATCTCACAGATAATCCCTTGGATAATGCCGAGGTGACATATTACATGCACGGCTCATGCAGAAGGGGCCCTACAGGGAAAAATCTAGTGGGGTATGCAGTAGTTACAGACACTGAAACCTTAGAAGCTCAATCCTCATCACACAACTTATCTGCACAAGCAGCAGAATTGATTGCCTTGACACGAGCTTGTACTTTAGCAAAAGACAAATGTGTAAACATATATACTGACAGTCAGTATGCTTTTTCTACTGTACATGTTTTTGCGCAACAGTGGAAAAATAGAGGGATGATAACATCTAGTGGCAAACTAATTAATCATGCACAATTTATTTTAGATTTGTTAGAATCCATTCAGTTATCTACCAAAGTAGCTATTTGCAAATGCGTAGCTCATACGAAACAACAGGACACAATAATGCGAGAGCTGATACAGCTGCAAAGCAAGCAGCTTCAGACACAGAAACATTTCTTCTAGATGAGGAATTACAACCCTCTGAAGTTTTAGATCTAGAAATGTTAAAAACAATGCAGACGCTTACTACAAAAGCAGAAAAACAAAAATGGGAAAGACGAGGAGCAATCCTTGAAAACGGACTGTACATCTCTAAAGAAAAAAAAAAATGTTGCCGTCTAATCTGTTTAGATATGCAGCTTTGTTGAGCCATGGGCAGTGCCATGTCTCAACAGGGGGGATGGTACAGTTAGTAAACCGAATATTCCAAATGTATGGATTTACAAATTATACAAAAAAAGTTTGTGCGGCATGTCATGTTTGTAATAAACATCATGCACAAAAGGCATTAAAACCTAAACAAGGGAGTTTTCCTACACCATCATATCCATTTCATACCATTTGTATGGATTTTATAGAATTGAACAAATGTGATAACTAAAAGTACTGCCTTGTCATTGTAGATATGTTTTCTAAATGGGTGGAAGCTTTTCCGACCAGAAACCCAGATGCAGCAACAGTGGCGAAAGCCCTCATAAAGGAGATTATTCCTAGATTCGGCATACCAGAAAGGATTTATAGTGACAATGGCATACATTTTGTGAACCAAACCATACAGCAGTTGGGACGTTTCTTTGGGATTTCCCTGAAGAACCATTGTGCTTATCACCCTCAGTCTGCAGGACTGGTGGAGAGGCACAATGGAGTCCTTAAAAATAAACTTAGAAAGTTAGTTAGTGAGACACAGAAGAACTGTGTGTACTGTCTGCCTCTGGCACTGCTTAGTATGTGAACAGTTCCAAATGCAAAGGGTTTAACTCCTTTTGAAATGGTGTTTGGGAGGGCATATTATGTACCTCAGTGGAAAGCTCTCATGCCTGCAGAACAGGAGGCTGATAGTTCACTAGCTAGTTATATAAGGAAACTGTTAACAAATAAATCTCTTTTGCAGTTTAACTCTGTTTCAGATAAAGAACAGACCAGACCATTGGAAGCGATTCTAGCCCCAGGCACGTGGGTCTGGGTGAAGGTAACAAAGAGGAAGAATTGGGCAAGCCCGAAGTGGGAAGGACCATACCAGGTATTATTGGCAACGCCTACTGCGGTCAGAGTAGCTGAGAGGACCTCTTGGATTAATTTGACACATTGTAAACCGGTAAAGAACTTTCAACTTGATAAGAACATTGTAACTGTTGCACAACAAGAACAAAATGACCAAGAATAGAGCAAATAGAAATGCGGAGCAACCTCAAAAATGCTGCATAATCATCTTATTGATTGTACATTTATTAACTGTACTAGCGACAATTTTCTTTTTGTTGTGGTTTTTCCTTTTTTCAACCACACAAGTAAAGTTGGATAAACGTGATGAATCACCCATAGACTGGCATCCAAACTTTAACACGTACCTAGCAATTAAATGTGTATATGCTGAGACTTTAAACATTTCAAACTGCTGGATTTGTACAGCTATACCAACAGCATACGGGGGACTACTAATGTCCGTTATTCCTTTAGGGATCAATGAGACTTGGGAAAATCTGCTTTTTGACACTACAACTGTGAGATCACAGGATAAAATAGCATTATATTTACCTATTACACAAAAGGGGACTGTGTATTTTTATAAAAACGATACTCTCCAGGTGGGCTGGAGTAACTGTAACATAACAATATCTTATAAATGTTATATTAAGACTAGTAGTGGGAATACTGTTTGCAATACTAACTATGATTCATATTTAAACTCAATGAAAACGACATTGAATGAAATGCAAAGAAATCCTGTTTTGTTTAAACAATTGTCAATCATAGATAAGAAAATGTTTCATGCAGGGCGAGTGCGTATTAGCACTAAAGTTGAAAACTGTTATTTTGTGTGTGGGAAAAGGGCATACAAATGGCTACCTGAGAATTGGTCCGGCAGTTGTTTTTTGGGTTACTTGGTTCCGGCCATACGACACACTGCGGAATTGCCTCTGGGAAAAATACGGAATGTAAGAGATGTTACCAAGAAAACTGAAGATCCAGTTGAGAAACCTGTGAATCCAGTAGGGCAAATTGAAGCAAGCTGGAAAGACCATAACTCCGTGAAGGACAAAGACAAATTGACACATATGGACCTGAGTGACGCTGTTATATCTTGGGCAGGTATACTCCCAGCATATGGCACAGTAAAATCGATTTGGGAGCTGAGAAAAGTGTCAAAACTTCTTGAAGTAATGAGTAATGAAACTTTTTCTGCTCTCGAATTAGTGACTGATGAACTAAATGCCATGAGAACTGTTGTGTTAAGCATGAGATTAATAACCATCTGGAGGTGATTCAGCAAGTGTCGGCCATGACCAAACCAGGCCCAAACCCACTGACGGACTTTTCCAGAATTTGTTTGGGGGGTGGGGTACCATCCTAATGAACATTCTGATTGCCATTTGTGTAGGTTTACTCCTATTGGGAGCATGTATTTGTTGTGGAATTCCCTACATGAAAAGATTAATTAATGATTTCATAGATATGTCTGTCTCTAAAACCCTGTATCAAGACATAGAACTTGAAAAACTGGTTCCAAATGAAATTCTTTCCGAAGCCTAAACTGAATGACTCTCCTAACTGCAAGTCCTAAGTGGAAGAGGTTAGGAGAAGAAATAAAACTGTTTATGCTTTTGAGAATAGAATAAAAAGTATTAACAGGGGGGAAAATGTTAGAAAAATATGTATTAATGTATATGTTTAGTGCTTATTAGAAGCAAAGAAGGGATTAATACCTTTTTATTCTATTAATGTTACGACAAGAAAAATGAATTCATATGAAACTGCAGTGTGCTTTCTGCAAGTTGGCCTCTGACCCTGGCAGCTGCTAGCACAGCAAAAGTTAATGTTTATACTTTCCACAAGTGATTATCTGCTGGTTCAGGAAATTAAAGTGTAAAATAATGAGAATCTTCTGCTCTATCCTGCTTGAGCAATTGGCCTTGTACATGTTCCTAGATAACGCACAGCTACAAGGAAGAAGTGATACATGAAACAAAGAGTTGGTTAGAGAAATGTATTGAGAATTGTATCTGCTATTGTGCTCGAATTAGCTTAGAACCTTGAGTGGCAACTTTCATAAAAGGACATTATAACTAACCAGGTGGCTAGCAAGGCCACGTTGTTTACCAAAATTCTTTTTTAAGCAAAATGTAGTATCAGCACCTCTGATGAATAGAATATTGTAAGCTAAAATTATGTAAAATAACTTGTGAATGACCACGTCAGTCTGGTAGGCAATGGCTAACAAGAAAGACTATAAAAGTTGTGTACTTCCTGTTTTATTCAGACAAAATTCTGTACTTGTACGTTTTTTGCCTCCTGGTGTACACTAGTAAAGTACCTGAACCTGAACCTCCTGTGTATTGATCTTTTTATTACAGTATTTTTCATTTAACATTTTATATGACAGATATTTATATACATGCATACATATTTACTCTACATAATTCAATTGTTTCTTATGTTCTCTTTGTTTTATTCTATGCTTGATTCTGAACTGCTTCTTTGTTTGATTGTATAATTAATGACTTGATTGATGTGTACTCAATACTCTCTGGCAATGTCCCAACCTGATTAACCACTATCATTTACCCTTCTCTTACCTCACTATCCTTAACCGCTTTTTAACAAGGCGCCTCGCCTTTGTAACTGACCTATGGTTTTTTTTATATGCTGCTGTTGTTTTTTTTTTTTCCCAAGATGTGATGTATCTTTATATTGTATTTAGAACTCCACTATCTTCCTTTTTTTGCATTAACAATGTTCATATGTCTGTTATGTACTTGGAGCTTTTCTCCCCGGGCCTCCGCTGAAAATGAACATGTATCCAGTCGGACTCTCCCGGTTAACAAATGTAAAATAAATAAATAAAATAAAATAAATGTGATTTGATGATTGGCTGCTATGTGTTTTTTGTTTAGTTTAAATAGTGGCTGTGTTAGTACTTAGGCTTGGAACTTGAGTTTCCTGTATGCCTGGCTCCATCCGTTGTTAGCTTACAGCAGTCCTTTGGTTTATTCATTTCTACTTAACAATGGAGGACTTACCACTTGGATTCCACTATTTTGTTTTCGCTGTCATAAGTAAAAAAATGTTCACTTTTAGGTAAGTAAAGACAGAGACCTAGGAGGCTGTCTAAAACTTTTATAAGTAATAAGTCATTTTCTCAAGAATCAGAAGCTGGGAACATGATAATTATTCCTTCATACAAGTCAACATAGTCAGAAAATTCAGACTTGCAATTCATAATGCAAGAAGAAGGCTGAGATTTAGAGATTGTTCACACAGTTTTGGGTAAGCACACATAGAAATGAAAACATCTGTCTCTCATTTTAAAGGCAGAGGCAATATGTGATTGATATGGCATATGATACTCAGTACATAAATAAATTTATTTCCCAGCATATATAACTGCATAAGCACAATTCATTAAGAGTTATACTGTATATTGGGGCTGTGAGCAGAAACTATATTGTACTGCTGCAGACATTTGGAAAGGAATGCACCACTGTGATTCTATAGAAAGATATCTTATGACCTGAGAGCCACCATCCAGTGAGCGCGCGCGCACACACACACACACACACACACACACACACACACAAATGCACACATAAATCAGACACAATTAACTTATTGTCACCTGTACATTGCACTGCAGCACATAATCATTAAAAAATATACCAGCACCTCCCTATAAATATGGGTCCCCTTCAGTAGATCGAACTTTTAAATGTTTGAAGACAATATGGCCGAGACTATAACATCGAACATTTAAAAGTTCAAACGGACTGAATGTAAATCAGCATACATTGTGGAACAGGAAGAGTTCCCTTTTCCGCAATGTAGTGCAATGTTGGAGTTGGTATATTTAAGTAGGGGGGTGTGGGGGTGCAGGGGGGCTTGCCCCCCTGCTATGCAGGTTTAGTTTTCTTTTTTTTTCTTATTTTTTCTTTTTTCTTCAGTTTTCAAACTTTTAAATGTTCACTGTTATGGTCTCAGCCATATCGTCTTCGAACATTTAAAAGTTTGATCTACTGAAGTAGATATATATATATATATATATATATATATATATATATATATATATATATATATAAAAACACACACACACACACACACACACATATATATATATATATATATATATATATATAGAGAGAGAGAGAGAGAATGATAGATAAAGATATATATCTACATGAGACAGGGTATAAGCTTTAGAGTTTTATTATCACAATACTGATTGTAACTAGTTTGTTGTACATTTGGGAAACTGATAATAAAACCATCTTGAGGGCAAAGAAAGCACAGCTTAATTTTGCCTATTTCAGTTGTTGTTGTCTGTCTTTTGCTTTTCCCGGTTAGGGGTCACCACAGCGGAACTCCGGTCCGCTAATGATTGGCAGCTAGTTTTTATGGTGTTGCGTTGCCAGCCCAATGCCCAACCTTCAACTAAGGCATGCCCATTCAACGCATGTCTTTCGAATGCCCACTCGACCTCGGGGAGGACATGCAGACTCCACACAGAAGGCACTCCCAAACCAAGCCGAGAATCGAACGGGAGAACCTCTTGCTGTGAGGCAACAATGCTACCGCTGCACCACCGTGGAAATAATTTTATAAAAAAGCCAATCTGGGTATAAAGTCTCAACACCTGTCAAGAATTGGAATTCATGCTATAGACCACTTTAAGAAATCTAAACTACCCTAATGCAGCACAACCTTAGGATAAGTATAAAGCCACCCTAATCGACCATATTCAGCAAATCAAGTGCTGTTGCTTCATCTCTGACAAGTAATTTTTAAAGACATAAAGAGAAACCTGACAGTCTTTTCTAATTCTACCATACATTTCAATATTTAAATATCATTTGAAAAATAGATTTATTATAAACAGAATAAATAAAATCAAAATTTTTACTATTTCAGTTAATTATGATACCTTACCAAATGTAAATTAAGTTTCTTCTGTAAAACTACAGCCTGGAACATTTCAAAAGTTATGACTTCAGCTGTCGATAAACTAGACCAAATAAAACTCAAAAAAATATTTTTTAAAAGGTATTATTCTCCTGCTGTTCTTTAAAAAGAGAACCATTTACTGAAAAAATAATACCAACTTGCAAAAGAAAGTGTATTCTGCCATAATATTTATTTTATGTTTCCAGTACTCTTCTACTTCTAAATCGTGGTTGGTTCTTATATTCTAGAAGTGTAGGGATTAAATGCCATGAACTTGTTTACAACTGAGGGTGGATTTCAAGTTCCAAACCCAGAATATTTTATGTTAGGATAAATGGCTGCCAACTTTTTTGACCCCTCTCAGCTGACCACCAGCTGCTTCCAGGGTGCCTCTTTCTCCACTAGGGTCTACCAAATGAGCACTAGGCCCCCAGTTGACTTTGACCGATGCTCAGGGCCATTCAAATGATAAAAAGTTACCAAGGTAGTGTTTACGTCTTTAAGACCTAATCCACATTTCTGTGTGCATTTTTGTCCATGAGATTGGTATGGATTATGTATTATGTAGCACCTATACTTTATAGGTTAGTTGCCCTTGTGAGCCACTGTAAGCCTAGCCAATTATCCCTTGTAAGACTCAAACCCTGTACCTTGTGTTTGCAAGGCAAACACCCTAACCATTAGGCCACCATCCCAACACAGCACAAGCAATAGGCTTGTGCTGTATTGTTCACACTTCTGTGTGCAACTCAGCCAATGCCCTGCCTCCCCTGTAGATAATGCTCTCCATGCATTTCCAGTCTCTATCAGGGATCAGTGTGTCAAGCACGTGCCCTCCCTACCAGAAGAGGCACGTTCATACCCCTACCTGTGTTGTTAAAGTTTGAAATGCTAATCAAAATCAGATCACCTTAGCTCAGGACTTTAACCGTGTAGGTAATTGGCACAGGCAAGAATAGCTGGAATGTATATCTATTAGGAAACACATGAGAAACACATTGTGTACTTTAAAATACCATGTTAAAAAGTTACTTCCTAGCACTATCAGAGAAATATGGTTTATACTGTAAAGGTGATTCAGGTTTACAAATATAAGAAAGCATCAGGAGTTGTTGAAAAAATCTATTTACAACTGGTTAATGTTTTAAATCAGGTCTGTTACAACAAATGCTTCCTATTGGGTTATATCAGTAAGCTTGATTATTTTTTTCTCATTAATGGGATTTGACAGGATAATTATAACAGAGCTGATTAATTTAAAATTAATGGAGACATTCAAGCATGGCATTTCAGAAATGCTAGTTTGATGTTGTTAAGAAGTTGCTAAAGAAAAAGAAAAGGCAAATAATTGATTTCTTATTAAATGTATAAGTCTTTTTTTTAGGTACCGCCAGCCTCTAACGTGAATAATAAGAGTGGTAGAGAATGTAGGGATGCAGCACTGCTGTACTCATATCGCACTGCAGCTTGGCTGCCAAGTATTATCTGTTACAAACATATCTCTACATGTGTCGCTTTTTCCATGTTCTTGTTGAAAAATTGCTAAATTTGGAAAGAAAGCCATATGTCTTTGAATGGACCATATTTCGATTTTAATGACAGCACATGGCAAATAAGGCTAATAATAATAATAATTAATAATAGTAATTTAATAATAATAGACAGTGTGGGATATTTTATAGTATGAGAAGTGGAGTGTCAGAGGTTTCAGTACAGTGGTCACAGGTATTTATTTATTTTGTTTGATAAACAGGATAGGCTGAATGAGGCAATATAGCCCCTTTTCTGTGTCATACTGGGCTAGAAGAAAATTGCAAGCTGAAAATCATAGTCCCAAAGAGAATTTCAACAACAAATATACAGATAACATCTAACTTTTTTATTGTAAAGGAATCATCAGAAAATAACAGGTTGCAAAGATGCATTATATCAACTGATAGAGCAGTTATGGGTTCATATTCCTTTTTTGCCATGACCAACCTGACACTTAAGTCCATATTCACTTCAGGAGATCTTTGTCAGCTTGTTTGTTTTTTATTTTTTCCTGCCTTTTTACTGGTGAATAAATTGGTCCATTCGTTCATCTGTTTTACCAGCCAACTAGCAGGAGTAAAATCCAGCAGCCACAGGAATGCCTGGTTAGCAAGATGAGCATTTGTTTATTCTATACCCTTCCTTAAGGCAGGAATAGTACTGGTTACAATAGTATACATTCTTTCCCTCATGATGATTCATTACAGTAACACAACAGTGATATTTGTCAGGCTGAAGGAACTGTCATTCATTGATCCTTTGATGGTGTTCCATCTGGCTTCCATTTGGTATTGTCAATAGAAAGGGTTGAGCTATTTTCTTTCCCTGCAAAGCTACCCTTGGTGATTTGTTCATCACCCCTCCCCATAATGTCCACATCTGACTATCTCTCCAGCTCCCAGATTTCCTACCTGATCCTTCTCAAGAAATAGGCCTTTTTGTTGGTTTGTTTATAATTTGAATAGCTCAATATTTAAGATCTTTTAATCAACCTTATCTAATCTCTGGGACTAAAGAAAAAAGTTGCTGCCTTTACAGACAATAATTTCAATGCTGCAAGATCAAAATAATTGTATTCTTGTTATAAGTAATATATAATTCTAGTAATACCTAAGTTCTACAGAATGGCTTCCATGCTTATACTTTCCTTAACCTCGGTAAGTATCTGTTACAGATCAGGTGTTCTGTCATTTTAACCTTACAAATAGAGCAAAACTGTCTATATTCTGATGGTTTTCATTCCTTAACACTGGGTACCAAGTTATCTCAATATTATAGAGCAGTGTGTCTGCAATCTGGTGTGTGTTATGTCATTTTAACTTTACAAATGGAGCAAAACTGTCCAAGAAGAATTGATTCTGCAAAGCTTTCTCAGTGCAGTGACAGTTTTAACACCTCTGCAGTAGTGTGGGGGAAGGGGACTGCCAATTCCTCTTGAACTACAAAAGAAAACCCTGAACAAAGACCTGCAGTTTAGCTACTTTTTTGGCTGTAGCTAGATATCTTTTAAGTATAGTGTAAAACAAGCTCCGAGCATAACATAAATGATGGTGACTAGAGACAGAAAAGAATCAGTCCTTTTACAGAAGGTAAAGAAGATAACAGTGAATCATACAAATCCCATTAGAGCCTTTTTAGCCAATGCCAAATTGACAAGCCTACCAACATATCAAATAAAACCCAAAGAAACCTAAAGGCATTACTGCTCAGTGCTAGGGGCCTAAACAAGAAACTCAGACTTCACAAGCTTTCCTCACTCTGGAGAGTATAGACATCTGTGTCATTATTGAGACATGGTGTAAATCTACAGAAAGTACTTTGGCAGTGCAAGGTTTCAGTGCATTCCATACATTTAGACTATCAGCTGCAGCTGCACAGACAGTGAAAAAGGTGGAGGAGTCTCAATCTACATTATCAACAAGTATACCTCTAGGTTGGTTAAACATTTATCCATATGTAAATCACCAAAGACAAAATCCCATACCATATCCTAGCAACCTGTAGGTCACCATCTATATCCAAAAAGTCCCATAGCATGTACCTAGATCTACCAGAGACTCTTACAGTTAAACCAAATATCATATTCATGATAGACTTTAACTATCCTGCTATAGACTGAGAAACATACACTGCATGAAACTCACAGGCACAATGATTCCTGGGCTTGATTAATACAAATACCCTTGACCAGATAGTGCACACACCCAAAAGAGGTTCAAACATATTGGACCTAGTACTCACCAAAATGGGAGAGCACTGCATACTTCCCAGTGTCACATCCTCAGTGGTGTGGTTGTACTACAAATCTGTCTCATTTGAAATAAAAATCAGCACAGCAACTCCAGCAAACCCAGTGACAGGAACTATTTCAAAGCAAATTACATCCTATTAAGCAATAGTTTGTCAAAACTCAATGCCCTTCTGAACCTGGAGTTCACAGGAACCTATACAGAATTGTTCACAGATAACCTGTATAAGAATATAAATGCTTGTATAGAGGATGCTCAACCTACTAGACGTAAGCCCAAAACAAACTCTAAAACTAAACCTCACTGGTGAAATCCTAAACTTAAAAGGGTGTATATCAAAAGGAAAAGTCATGGTTCAAATTAGAAGGAGCAACTGCCATAATGATGGGAGCTCTCTAATTAAATTAAACAGGTAACAAGAGGACTAATTAAGTCCAAAAAGGCCAGTTATGAGGTCAAGATAATCTTGCAGGCTAATGATGACCACAAGTCCTTCTACAGCTATGTCCATAACCTCAAAGGACGCTCATGGCAGTCTGTCAAACAGGTAGTCAATGGTGCCACCTTCAATAAGTAAAACAGCAAATGCTTGCTGACAAATTCAGCTCAAACTTCACTCCTTACTCCATCCCTTCCTCCCCCCTTGAATTACCTGCCAGAATATCCCTGTCCACTGCCTGAACTATTAGCAGGGAGCAGGCCCTGGCACCACTCACTAAAGACAAAAACACAGCCTCAGTGGGCCCCTGACAATATCTCAGGATACCTGCTAAATTAGCTTGAAAAATGATCTATCAGGACCACTTGAGTCACCTTTCAATTATAGCCACAAAACAGTCTTTGTACCACAAGAATTGAGGATTGCAATGGTTATCCCAGTTCATAAGGGTGGACCATCAACTGACCCTGGGAACTCCAGACCCATTAATCTGACTTGTCTAATATGCAAAACCATGAAAATATTTATCATGGAAACGTTCAACAGAGACATAGGCAGCCTTCAGACACTAGAACCAACCCAGTTTGGATTTATCAAGGTAAGGTCATGTTTACTAACCTTGTGAACTTCTTTGAGAAAGTCACCAAGGAAATGGATGATAGGAAAGTTGTGTATACAGTACAATACCCCACTCTGGTATATTTGACAAACTTATCAAACTGGGCATAAACCATTACATAACTCACTGGATTGCAAGCTGGCTCACAGACAGGACCCAGGAAGTCAGGATTGGTGAGACCACCTCCACTAAGAGACCAGTTACAAGTGGGGTAACTCAGGGATCTGTACTGGGATCACTCCGCTTTGGAAAAGCTACAAAATGAGAACTGTCATAGATCCCTCTAACACACAAATATCTTACAAGAAGGTCTACCACAGACAAATGACTGGTGACAAAGTCATGGAGTAAAACTCAGTGCCAAGAAGTTAATTATAATGGCTTTTAGGAAAACAGCCACACAGGCTAATTACTTCATCAAGAAGACAACTCTAAGAGTTGACGTGGTAGTCAGTGATCTGGGAACATTTGTAGACAGTAATCTAGCATTTGGTCAATATGTGCCCAATGTAGTAAGAAAATAATTATATGTTGGACAACTTATAAGTAAGATCATGACATTAAGGTCCAAGGAAGTCATAGTGCCACTTTATTTGGCCCTTCTCAGATCCATCATTAAGTATAAAGCCCCTTAAGCATGTACCTGACCTGACATGCAATAATTGGAATGTCCACAAGGATTCTTACCAGGAGACTCCAGGGTATAAACACGTTTTCCTGTACAGATCACCTAAATTCCTTATCTCTATATTCGGTCTCCTAAAGGATAGAGAGAGTCTGTCTATGCCTGCCATACAAGGCATCCTCGGATTCAGCTCTGATGAGCCATTTACACATCCACAAAATAAATAGCATCAGAACAACTAGATCCAAGTATTTAAATGTTGCTTGCAACATGAATAAGACATGTTGGAGAGATATGTGTCTCAGAGGATCCCCATGCTCTGGAATAGGGTCCCCATCCATGTCATGCAGAGTCCATCCCTAACCCTATTTAAACATAACATTTACCAGTGAATGGGAAATCAGAAATTCACCCTGGGTCTCACCCTCATGTCTCTCATAGATAAAGGCAGAGAGTTACTATGCCCAAACTAATATACCCCACACACATAACCTTTAGAAAGTTCTTAATTAACATACCCCATTATAAACACCCATGATACACAGGGACACAATTGGGTTGGGTTGTGCGGCCAGGCTTATAAGTGTCCTGGTGGTCATTAGCCTAGTACATACCTATGAAGCTATGAATCCATAAGAAATAAATTGAAACATTGGTGTTTTTAGTTAATAGGTAAATATCCTGAGTTTTATTATCCACATTGCCATGCCTTCTATTGTATCTGGACCATACATAGTATTAATTATGTATCCTTATGTGCTATAGCTGTAACATTTATGATACTTTCTTAAAAATCAACTTTACCTTAATGACAAAAGTCAATCCACAGGTAAGAAATTGCAACCATGTTACAAAATACAAAAATAAGCTATGGCTAGGATTCATGAAAAATGTACTATAGAATTCATCATAATAATGTGAACAAAACTGATAAATGGTATAAACTGTCAGAAGAATCATTCCAATAGCCATACTTCATGAAAGCCAACAATCATGGAAAAATGCCAAAATATGTCAATGATTCATAACAAGAAGTAGTATGAGGTGTGGAATATAAACAAGTTATAGCATGACATAAAAATGAAGGTGTTTTCCACCTACATCACATACATGGTATTTATAATCTGATAAAGCACAAGAATGAACAGTGGTGGAGAAGACCAAACTTTGTCATTCCATACTGTATAGCAAAACTTGTATAGATGGATGGCTAGATCAGGTAAGTCTAATTAATGGACTGAGTGATGAACAAGAAAAACATGGAGCTACAGGTATACATAACATTTTAGGTCACACAGTGGATAGTAATTCAGTATAAGGCAGACAACTGTCACCCTGTCCCAGTAAGATCTCCCTGAGTAATAATGTGGAGATGGGGGATATTGAACGCCATATTTGGTGCTTGCTCCATAGACTTGACCTCAGCTGAATAATGAAGATGAGCTTTTATATTGCAATAAATGAATGGTGGGTGCTACACAAATTCTTCACTGTGTGTACTCTCTTACTTCCATCATTATGTTTTCTAAATACTAGCCCTCAAAAACATCATTCAAATCTCCTGTGCATATAGCAAACATCTAAATAACAGTTGGTATGCTTTTAGATGACAACCAGACAAATCCTTGTCCAGCTTCAACTACTTGTGTAACTACTACACTTACTTTTGTGTACCTTAACACTCATAGCATCATAGCAATCAGAAGCCTTGGAAAATCAATACATTCCAAAAATACAAACAATGACTGAGTCTTGGCTCAAACACAGTTCCTGGATTTCATCTCCTTTTACTGTAAGTTATACAATGTTCTGTGATAGCAGACTTGGTGCTAGGCAAGGAAGAGGTGTTTTAAAAATGGTAAAAACTAATCAAAATCTTTGCCCAACTCTAACAGCACACGTGGTACCTGCAATGACTTCAATCAAAACTGAAACTTGTTGATACAGATAAAGATTGGATGACGCACTAAACTCTTTTTGGCCTCTATGTATATTCTCCAGTCAGCCACAGTGCTTTTATTTCAATGTGCAATTTATATTACAACACTTGATATAACCAATAATGACAAACTAATATTTGACAATATAAATGTAGACTGGAATTCATTAAAATAAGGATTCCTAAATAGGCTCCTAAGCTCATACAATATAGTTTGACTTATACAAAATGCAATTAAACCAAGCATCGTGGACAGTAAGGCATCACTCAGTAAGAAGAGCTATGGCCATATATTTTGGGATCCTGTGCCATTCATCAATTTGGTGCCACTCACAACTTCACAGTGAGGACCAAAAATTAAAATAAGAAAAACAGGTCCCCAAGTATTTAAGCACCAAAGCCAAAACCTTAGACTGTAGGAAGCTGTTTGCTTCAAATGTAGCAAGTGGTGTGCCACCATTAAATACTGCATACAGATGGCTGAGCACTTCAGCACTGATCAAAAACGGAATATTATTGACATTAATTTCTGAATGTTGTTACTGCATTTGGACACACACACACACAGCACTTAAGTGCTTTAGACCTGACCACAAATGTAGCATCAGCACTCAGAAACTGAATCACTACCCCTGTCACCCTGAGCTCAAGGTAGCTGCATCCTGTGCCCCACCCTGCCTGTGCTCTGTCATTAGCATACTAATTACTAACATTTCCAACAAATTTCTGCAACTCTATATTTTCCAAAATGTCCTCAGTGATCACTGTCCAGTCCTGTTGCAATGATCACTCATACCCCCTACATTACCTTCTAAAGAAACCCTCTACTACCCCTTTCCCAATAATCTGAATCCCTGCTACAGAGGAGCTCTGCTGCTCTGACTGGACTGACTTTTATTATGCTACATCCAGCTCACATTGATTCCTTTCTATTATCGCTGTTAAAAGTTATTATGTCCTATGGATTACAACAGATTTAGGAATAGAAATCATGAAAAGAAATAAGACTTGCAAAGACTGGATAAGAGACCAGCAAAATTCTAATAAGCAACAAGCATACCAAAAATTAAAACATGCCATTAGAATTTTAATGAATTTTAATAAATAAAGTCAAAATAGCTGAATTCAAAATATTGTAAACTCTCATATAGGTTACCCAAAACATTTTAAGAACTGTTAAAGTTCTTAGCACAAACAAAATATTCCTCAGTCAAAGTCTCCTGTCAACCATTCACCTGAAATGTCACAGGGCATTCCGTACTACATGAAATTCATGAATATTTCTCTTTTTATTTCAAACCAGTCATTACTAAAGGAAGTAGAGAATCACCTTACAGCCCTAGAGTTCAAGTATAACACTAAGTTCCACTGCATGCCTCCCAAAAATCTCAGTGCTGCAGTTTTTCTTGCACGTCTCTAGCACATAAATTCATCTTATCCCTTACTATAAGAATAATTCCACCAACTTCCAGGTACACAATCATCATAACATTGCAGAAATTCTCATACCCTAATTTTACATCTAATTACAGAACTTTAGCTAATATCTTCTCATAAAAGCACACATTAAAGACCATTTACACTTGGTACTTGAATGCATACAAAAATATGGCCATTTGTCAATGTTGATTTTGACCATAATATGATGCAGACTGTAGTCAGTGCTTTATTTTCACAGATAAGCTCCACAAAGAGAAAAATACCTTATTATTATAGCAATCAATCTCGATTTAAAAAAAGCATTTGAAACAATTAAAGATGACATTCTACTAAACAAATTATTAAAGTATTGTTTTTTTCCACCAGCATTTACCTCTGGGTTTATAAAATACTCATCCAGTAAAACTTTCACAGTTATTAGGCTGATATCTACATCTCAACCAGGGAATTTAACATCCCATGTTCCTCAAGATTCTGTGCTTAGTCCTTTACTTTTCTTTGTTAATATAAATAGCCTACATTGGGTGTCTCATTTAAACAATACTGTGGATGCAGATAATACAGTGTTTATGGCTACCCACAAGTCCTGCCCTCAGTTGCCCACAGTATCATAAAGCAAGTTTACCTCTATCTGGAACTAGTTGATAAGTAACAAATTAATCCGTTGAATCAAATCTATCATTAAGGTCTATATTAAGATGTCAAAACGTCGTAATATCGAACACCTAAACATCAACCCGTATTCATCAAAATGCATTTACGCGAAATGATGAATACTTACAGTGCAAAAAAAACACTTGCCCCACAATCTAATATAATTTACCTAACCTAAAACAAACCTACCCATGTGGAGGGCTTTGCCCCCCCACACACCCACGACATGGGGGCCTGTGCCCTCTGAGATCGCACTACAGTGGATAAAAGGGCAACACCATGCAGTTGGCCAACTACAAATTTGCCCTGGAAGTATTCATAGAATCGCGTAAATGCATTTTGATAAATATGGGTCAACCATCTTGCGTTCAATATTACGATGTTTTGATGTCGTAATATAGACCCTATCATTATGCTCATCTGGACTGCTAAAAGACTAGCTAATGTTTCTGCATATAAAATTGTAAACTCATTTTTGTCCATACAC
Source organism: Protopterus annectens (assembly GCF_019279795.1). Classification (NCBI taxonomy): domain Eukaryota; kingdom Metazoa; phylum Chordata; order Ceratodontiformes; family Protopteridae; genus Protopterus; species Protopterus annectens. Next base: position 1,514,252,458 of record NC_056735.1, on the reverse strand, counting down.
TCATTTACCAAACAACTAAATTATCTTTCACTACTTCTTTATGATGTTCTTTCTTTCTTCCAGTCAAAGGTTCATACTAGACTGTTGATCAAGTAGATCATTTGTAGCCTGGCCTCAAGATCCCAATTTGTCATTGCCCTACAATATAAATACTGTACCGTGGGTATTGTACTCAAACAGGGTCAGTAGTTACCTTTCTCTACATCTATGGAAATTCTGTCCTTAAAAGAGAGATTAATTGAAACAGATGTCTATCTCATCAGCAGGCACTGTTTATTTTATACCGCAGTGGAGGTTAAGTCCCTTTGAGCATGTGTTTAGGGTTTTGCTTGTTTTGTGAAATGTAAAAGGTGTTATAGGACTGGATCCATTGAAGCCTTGTAGGTAAGGCAGATGTTCCCCCTCCGAACTCTGTACGAAACAAAGAGAGAGCATTTAAGGCACTTTTCATGGTTACATAGAACATAACTACCAAAGTATTTCAGCACCTCAATGTTAATTACAGTATCTCTCATACTCTTACTTCTAAAGCTAGGAGAAGTATAACAATTAATGCTCTAATCCCTACAACTGAATATCCCTTACCAATTACAGATTTTCTTTCTACAGAGAATTCTCTTATTTTGCAAACAGCAGAAAAAAATCTCTGATTTATTAACTTGTTACTGGTTGGCTGGTCGCTGAACGCCCCTGCATTCAAAAGGCAAAATGGTTACCTGTTTCTGCCAGGGTAAGTTGCTGAACATGTTGATTTTTAAGCATGTCAATGACAGAGCATGCCCTCCCCTTGCAAACAAATTACAGGTACATCAGTCCTCTTACTCCATAAGAAACAAAGGAACCATCAAACTAAACAGAGACCTAAAATCTGAGACAAGTTATTCAATAAACCTATTATTCCACATGGAACAGACTGCACAATAACATATCAGCCGTAGATGTCCTTTTACAGTTCAAGGCTAACCTGAAAGATCACCTTACAGAAGGCTCTAAATGAATCTATTTAGGAGCAATGGCTAAGGCTAATACAATTCACAGAACAAAAACAAAATAAAAACACCCTTAATTACATTGTGGTTAACAATTCATAGAAGAACTAATTCTGCCTCTTTGACTGCTACATCTTGCGATTCTAAAAATGGTTATATAGGTATATTTGTAAATAATGTTTAATTTATTATTTGTCTGTATTGTGTGTTTGTACTACTTCTATTTGGCTACTTGTATTCCAAAAATGTTATTATTTGTATATAAAGTTCAGATTATTATTGCTATGTCTGCAAACATTTTTATACACTTTTCTATATTATTTCTGTTATTGCCTATTGCCACCAATTGTGTTCTTTTCATTGTATTTGTTGCTATAGCTCCTTGTTGTAACTGTTGTTGATTTTTTTCTCACTATAATGCATTATGGCCGAGTAAGTGACTGAAGGGCTTCTAGCACCAGCCTTCTAACCCAGTTATCAAAGAAAATAAGCAAATAAATAACTAAATATAAATAAATGGAAATAGTATGGCTGGTTCCTTTCCACTGGAAAGATAAGCTGCAGAGTGTTTTCTCTTCTTAGGTAAATATCTTCTACCCTTATCTCTGTTGCTCCTGCATCAGTGAGCACAAAAGTGGCTCCTCCTACATGTAAGAAGACAGATATGCAGACACACTTTAGGTGGCCTGTAGCAGGTACAGTGGGTACACTGGGTGCTTCACAAATATCTCCATTTGAACAAACCAAAAAACTCAAAATACACAGGAACAATTGACCAGCACTCAAATCTGCAAGACACCATCAACCACCACAACGAATTGACCTAGGTTTCGTCTTTATTCAGACTTCTTCAGAATAATATTAAACAATTCAATCCATCCAAGCTTTATAAAAGATTTTTTTATGATTGATTGAGTGTGTTCATTCACTTTAAGTACAATGGATGTTAATTAGTTAATTGAGTAATGATGTCATGATTTGTCTTTTATAAAGCTTGCCTGTACTCTCCTCGTCACCTCTCTTCCACACTCACCATTACTCTGCTGATCCCCAAGTATTTAAATTCATCCACCTTCACCAGCTCTACTCCCTGCATCCTCACCATTCCTCTATCCTCTCTCTCATTCACAAGCATATATTCTGTCTTAGTCCTGCTGACCTTCATTTCTCTCCTCTCTAGAGCATAACTCCACCTCTCCAGGGTCTCCTCAACTTGTTCCCTACTCTCACTACAGATCACGATGTCATTGACAAACATCGGAGTCCACAGGGACTCCTGTCTGATCTCGTCTGTCAACCTGTCCATTACCATTGCAAACAAGAAAGGGCTCAGAGCTGATCTTTAACGTAATCTCACCTCCACTTTAAATGCAGTTGTCACTCCTACTGCAGACATCACCACTGTCACACTGCCCCCATGCATATCCTGTGCCACTCTTACATACGTCTCTGTCACTCCTGACTTCCTCATACAATACCACAACTCCTCTCTACTGCCTATCCATTTCAAAAATGGATGATGTCCCTATCTGCCAAGCCTCATAGCAAGCTAAAAAAGCAGGCTTATAGGCAGCCATGCACAGCTAGTGTGGCAATGTCTATCACCAATACCGGACATTTCAGTTTCCTGAATGCTTTATGGCACTGTACACCAGATAGCACTAGATAAATATCCCTGGCTTATGTCTTGCACTTTAATGTGTTACTGCAATGGAAGCTAGCAGAACATGGCAAAGGAATTGACTGATAGCGATATACAGCAAATGTTAGAATGTGAAGGGTACACTGAGTCCACAACCATCACATTTGACAAGACAGGAAATATTCTGCCATGCAGTTCAATTTAGACAGCACTTAGTATACCTGTGCAAAGTACAGCATATGGCATGTGTGCAAATACTAGAAGTGATATGATTCTGAAAATAGAAGAACCCTTTATTCACTTGGAAAAAAAGCATTCCATTGCAACAATCAATATATAAGCATTTATACTTTGACATAGTGTTCTCTTCTCATCATCTATGCATTAATAGCAAAGTTGCATGAACAACACTAATGAACAGCAGGAATATATGTCTTATGAAAGAAATAAAAAGATGAAATGAGTTAAACTTGTATGCTTTTAAAAAGTACAAAGATACATAAAAAAGGCACACTGGGCAAGACTCAGACCAATGATTTCATTTCTACTCTCTATAATTGAAGCCATGCTACCTGTGCTCAGCAAAAAAAACTGTCAAATTCTATGTACAGTTCCAATAAGGCAACAAGGCTGTTCGAGTAGTACAGGAAAATCAATTCAAACGGTATTCCTGGAACTATGTCTGATAATGGTCTTTCCTATATTTATACTGTAGCCTCTGCTCATAATAAGTAATTAAATCCAGCAGATTGTCAGACTCTGATTTCTGCTGCCAAAAGATTAAAGCAGCTGATGCCAGATTTACCATTCTAAGCTAAGTAGCTTGTTTACCACTAAGCTTACACTGGGGAGAATCCAATCCCAAGTGCCAGAACCCAGGTTCTTGTATCGATGGTATATTTGACCTTAGTGACCATGATGCAGCATCCTGAAACCTCTCCTAAATACTCCTACTATACTGACAATTCTACATCATGTGCAAGCAGTCCACATCCCTATAACCACATCTGCAACATCTAGTGCATTTGGACATCCCTCTTCTATATAACCTAAGTGGGGTATGTTGCCACTGATGTATAACTTTATAATACGTGAAAACAAGGGTGGGTATATTAGAGAATATAAGTCACCCTAACATTATATTTTCCCACTGCTCCATGGTAGTTGCAAAATTCAAAGCCGTAGACCATTTAGCCATGAATAGATCTCTCCAATGCGGTACATATGTTCACAGAAACTGATACATCACTGACATCACTCCCTTCATGAAGATCATGGTAGTAAATAAGTTTGCAAACTGGGGTGGCAGCTTCTTACCCCCTATCTGAGTAGGAGATCTCTTATCCATGGCATGCAGAATCATTGAAGATGCTCCCATAACTAACAGTCAATGTTTCCACAATTTTATCTCTGCATTCTTGGTATGATACAAGGGTAGAACCCTCATTGGTAAGTAAGCCATGCCAATAAAAGAAGTTGTGTCTGATCCAGGGTTACCAATATAAAGGTTTACCCTCCACTCAATATGCAAAGTTATCCTATGTACTCATGAATGAGGCTGTTCCACTACTTAAAATCTTTCTTAAATCAGTGGAGTCCCTCCCTCCTGTATCTTCCACCTTGTTTTCATCATCTGGCCCCTTCAAAACATGCTCAATTTGCATCACCATTATTTCGACAAGCACCCAGAGGGATGTTGGTACATTCTGGCTTGCAAAGTGTGAGTAATAGAAGACATCCTGACATACCTCTTGAGAGTGGGCATTTTCAGGCGTCCAAACTTCACAAGGCCTGTTAATTTCCTCATACAGATTTATGGGGGTTTTCGCCCCATAAAAAGGAGAAGAAAAGTTTTTGGAATTGAAATGGTTACTGTCAGTAAAAGGAATGTGTCTGGCAAAAAGTAAGAATTTTGGAGAAAGTTATATTTTAATTGCTCGCATTCTAGCTAGGAATGGTAGATGCAACCCAAGCCATTCCTAGAACATTCTTCTTATATACAGTAAGAGGGGTTGCAGGTTTAAATTAGGATAAACCTCATGTTAGTGGTTAGGCAAACACCCATATAGGTATGAGAGTGGTTCATGCAAATAACATTTATGCTGGTTACAGATAAGGCCAGATATTTGTCCAAAATACCTAAAAATCTTTAGAATGTTATTCATATTAGTCACAAGACCCTTGACCATAGGACATCATCATCCACAAATCAGGATGATCAATATACTCTAGAGACATTAACCTTCAGCCCAGCTTCAGAGGAATGTTATCAAAGATATGCTGTGACCATACTGGATCATGATCAGGTGGAGCCCTAGGCAGGTTAATGGGCCAGGGTCCTACCTCACAGCACCGCCTCTTGGCTGCATCCCTCCCAGCCATTCCGGTGTCCCATTACTTGGTTATTTCTCACCAGTTGGCATAAACACTGTTCAAACTTTTCAGTGTGCATATTATTTTCTTCTTTACTTTTACAATGATTAGAAATATTTAAAACTTTTCAAAATTTATAGCACAAACACTGATAATCATTTGCTAAACAAAACAATACAGTCTCATAATGAAAACAGACATAGCACGAACAGTAAGCTTTGCTGCCCTTGAAGCTCACATTCATTGAAATGGCATTGAAACCCACATTCAAAGAAAATGTATCTGGCCATTGGCAGATAATGTTTACCACTCGGCTGTTTTCAAACTATAGGACTCTTGCACAAAAAATTTTTTGACCATGCATTCATGCGTGTATTCTTTGAATGATGCACAATCCTGATTGTATTAAATTACATTCCTTGTATAATACAGTACCACTTGTTAGAGTGGATTTTAAATTTGTGGGTTTGAATATTTATTTCAGCCACCAATGAGACAAAATGTATGAAGCAGTAAGGACAAAACTACCCATTAGAGAACATTTCAACCACAAAAGGACCCTCAAACTTCCGTCATTACAATCCACCAATATCGGTCAATATACACAATCTCTGCAGAAGTAAAAGTCATGCAAATAATTCCATATTAAAGAGATCAATAACTAATGAAGAGGTTGTTGCTGGCAAACAACTTTGCATACCAGTTTTTCATGTACAAATTCAGTTCCTGTTGGCTTGAAGAATAAACTGCCATAGTTCCATTAAAATAGAAAGGTAAGCTGGAAATATTGCAATAAGGAATGGCTGTCAAACCAGCAACAGGATCATAATTACTAGGCATCTCATCCAAAGGAGGACACACTGAGGAGTGCAACACCCCATCCTCAATTAAAGGAGGCATGATAAAATCAGTACTCTATGTACATGGTGTGGAAGTAGAACTCACAGCTTTCTGCACCAAAGGCAAATATGCTAACTGTTGTGCTACTAATGCTGCTTTTAAAGGTGATAGTACAAACGCTGATGATGGTCATTTCTTAAGCAAAACAGTTACACATTGAAAACGGACCTTTCATGAGTAACACTAAACGTAGCTTCCCTTGAAATTCAACATTCCTTGAAAATCAACAGAAGCTCAACATTCCATGAAAATGCCCAGAAGCTCAACATTCTTTGAAACTGCAGAGAAGCTCAACTGTCTTTGAAAATGCACAGATGCTCAACATTCTTTGAAAATGCAGAGAAGCTTAATGTTCCTTGAAAATGCACAGAAGCTCAACAGTATTTGAAAATGCACAAATACTCAATAGTCCTTAAAAATGATAGTTTGTCAGTTGGTGTAGAGGATTCACACTTAAGGGTCCTGTACTGAATGTACAGGGGTTGAGCCTGAATGAGTTAACCAACCTGCCATTCCTAACAGGGCATTTCACACACACACAAACCCTTTTCTACTAACTTACTATTTCAGGAATGAATGACCCATTATGTTTGTCCAGAACAGTGGCAGCTGCAAAGGCATTACTAAATCCAAAATTTGTGCACTCTGTTTCAGTTTAAAAGTGTGTGCATACTAAATATGCATGTATAGAGGCGACTAAGAATGCACAATGCATTTGTCTTTAAAGAAAAAATGTAATGCACACAGAATGTGTTCCTAAATAAGAAATGTATGTTTTTGTGGCAGCCTCACAGCCAGTGGGCCCCCTCCTCATCTAGTTGCACCCCCCCCAAGCCAGTGGACCTTAGGCAACTGCCTTGGTCACCTAGTGCTGGATCTAGCACTGGTCTTTACTGCTTCTACTGCTAGAACAAAAAGCAAGGGAGATGCTGGGCATCCTGGACAAGTTCTTCTCTGCAGCACAAAGGGGGCAGATACTACACAACTAGTAATCACCTGGACCATGGAAGCATTATATAGCACCTTGCATCTATCAGTGAACCAACTTCTAATGTCATATGCACTGACAGCTTCCCAAATAAAGACCAATTCAAGGGAACTGAAGGCTATCCTAAGAGCCAAAAAACAAGCTCCCACTGGGAATTTTTGAGCCTTGCTAAATTGTTCCATATTGAGCCATAAATGCACTACATCAGTACCCCTTTCCTCCCTTTGATAAATACTTGTTGAGATAAGTGGATGTATTTAGGGAGAACATTTTCCAGCCTGTGCGCTAAAATCTTTGCATATGTCTTTGTTTCCTGTTGCAGCAGAAAAATTAGATGGCAACTTAATGGGGATTAAAGATCTATCTCTGGTTTAGGAAGAAAACTGATTGAGATTAGTCACGAGGAAGATAGAAATATTCCAACTTGCTCCACCCACTGATATAATTCAAGTAACTCATTACCTAATAACTCTAAGAGCATGGTATAAAAGTCCCTAGGAATTCCATCTACTGCTGGGGAACTTTCTTGAAAAAAGCCAGCAAGTGTTGGTAATAACCATATCAAAAAAGTATTTATTGACCAGAGGGGAGAAAACCTCCCCTACTGAAATACTGCTATAATGGATATCAATAGCAGAAAAAGCTTTAAACAAAAAAGCAATAAATTCCAATAATGTTTGATTCAAACCGGTTTCGGCTCCTCTGAGCCTTCTTCAGTGAAATAAAAAATGGAAAAACAGAGTATCACAGAACACACATATATATATGGATTGGTCCAACCCATGGTCCAATCCAAACACAGAATTCACAATTGGTCATTAAGACCAGGTGCAAACAAAGCTCCAAGTTTAATAATCCATTTTTACTCCTTGGAGCTAAGTAATTCCTGCCAGAACTGTTTATCATTACATTTCCCCCTAATACAATCAATAACCACAAATTTGTATGAAGCAGATACATGTTGCAAACAATGTTTATATAAAGCATTGCTAGTACGTTTCTTTTAATGTCACTCAGATGCTCACAAATTCTGAGACGGAAAGCTCGAAGTCTTTCCAACATAGAAAGCAGAACAAGTGCAGGTCACCAAATAGATGACCCACTCAGTATTGCAGTTAGCCCAAAACTTTATGTCAAAAACTTGTGAGGTATTTTTACTGGTGAATTCATAAGTGCGTGAAATACGAATACAAAATGAACAATGCCCACAGGGAATACATCCAACAATGGGTTTCCCTAGAATAGACCGCTGAGTTGGTTCAGAAAAATCTGCACCCACTCTCTTGTAATGACTCAATTTTGAACCAATGGTTTGTCCCCTTTTGAATGAAAAAGAGCAATGATCTGGCAACATAGAACAAAGTTTTGAATCAGCTTTAAGAATGTTCCAATGTCTCTGTATGATGTTTTTAAAGCCTTGTGTATTACGTCCGTATGTGGTTACCAAACGTAAGGGTTGCAACTGCTGACAATTATTCTTATCTTTGTATGTTAATAGATCTTCCCTATTTAAGCTGGACACAGATCTTTTGGCAACATGTATCGAACCTGGACGATAACCCCTCTTAATGAATCTACAAGTCAGATCATCTTGGGCATCAATGAAGGATTGGTGGCTAGAACAGATTCTCCTGGCTCTAAGAAACTGGGATTTCGGTATATTTTGGATGACATGTTGTGGGTGGAAGCTGGTAGCATGTAATATTGAATTAAATTCAGGGAATTTCCTAAACATCCTGGAGGATAGAGTGTTATCCTGGTTCCTAGTAATTTCTACATCGAGAAATACTATCCTTAGTTTATGATAAGTCAATTTAAATTCGATCCCCCATATATTATTATTCAGGTATTCAAGAAATTCCATGAGATATTGTTCATCAGCTTTCCACACCAACCAACAGTCATCCAAATACCGGCCAAATATCCATCTCACACATATATATATTATGTGTGACATCATAAATTATAATCTCTTCAATGTATGCCATAAACAGATCTGCATATATGGGTGCAAAAGATGCACCCATAGCAGTGCCCTGCTTCTGCCAATAGCAAAGATTCTGAAAATAGAAAACATTGCTAGACAGCACATATTCTGTAAGGCATACAAGAAAGGTGTTAAATCCAGATGGATATAAACCTGATCTAGCCAACCAATAATCCAACGCTTGTAAACCCGCCCAATGAGGAATGTTGGTATAAAGAGAGGTAATGTCCAGGGTACATAATAACCAATGAGATTGAAGTTGGGAATTGTTGATAATATCCAAGAATTGGGTGGTGTCCTGAATCCTAGCTCTAATTTGACTCAATAACGGTTTTAAATATAGAGTCAAATATTCTGATAGTGGTTCCGTAAGGGACCCATGTCCAGAGACTATTGGTCGCCCAGGTGGCTTGGTGGCATGTTTGTGAATCTTTGGCAAAAGATATAAGTACTGTTTTTTCGGTGACCCAACCAATAGCTGCTCTTTCACTTCTTGAGTGATAATGCCTTCATCCACTGCCTTGGTTAAAAAACCATCAATCTGGCACTTGAAGTGGGGAGAAGGATCCACTAACATCTGCCGATAATATTGTGTATCACCCAATTGTCTCATAGCCTCACCATCATAAGCAATTTTATCCATTATCACCACCGCTCCTCCTTTGTCAGCTGGAATAATAACCAAATTTTTGTTACCAATCAACTCATCCAAACAACCTAATTCCTCAGTAGTCAAGTTATTGTAAGTGACTGGAAAGTCTTTGAGATGACAATGTATGTCCCGTAGGACATTTTTTTGAAATACCCCTACTAAGTGATTCATAGGTGGAATAAAGGTTGATTTTTTAAATCTAAAATTACCAACTGTATCACAAGGCACATTGGAAACATTGCTATCAACATTGCTATCAAAAAACACCTTCAAATTTAATATACGACAAAAATTGGTGACGTCCTGTGCCAGAGACTGTTCGGAGACAAAAAAACCTGGAACAAAATTGAGCCCTTTATTTAATAATTTGATTTGTACATTGGTTAAATCATGAGATGAAATATTGTGAACATTAGAATCTGAACTTATTGCTGTGTCATGATCTTCATTAGTGTTTCCAAACTGTGTTTGGATTTTGTGTTTCCTATGCTTCCGCCCCCCTCGTCGGTATCTGAATTGAGAGGGTGTGATAAATTATCTCTTTTAGACGTGGGTAATCCCTCACATGAGTGTGAATCAGATTCTCCTTCTGTATTAGAGGAATAATCTTCCCCAGATGTCCCACTTGACAAACCAGTTTTGGTCTTAAGAATAGACCTAGGCCTTTTTCTTTTTGGAGTAGATGCTCTTTTATCATATTTCTGATCATCCCTGGGCAATCTAAATGATACATTCTTGGAATTGTCAAAAGGTTTCCCCCCATCATAATCACCCACATCACGAAGAAATTTTTTGATTTTCCTATCTTTAAGGGTGGTTTCCAATTTAGACAAATCTGTGGTAAGTTTCTTAACCTGTGTTGTAAAAGAATCACAAGCTTCAAACTTATTCGTCTGTAAACTTAAAGTATCCAGATCCTTGATACCCTGTTGTACCTTACGCCCGTAAAAATCGTAAGCATCCACAAATTGGGATGAGGCCAACTGTTGAATATGACCCCAATCCTGGATTAACTGGTCATCAATGTCAGAGACCAAAGGTTGTATTTTAACCCTAAGACCCCGTGGGGTAATATGTTTTTGTTGGTATGCCTTGAACAAGCGTAAATGCCACACATTGGTCCTAACCATCTTCATTTGTTTGCCCAATTTGTTAAAAAATATATCACATTGTGCATCCACATCAGACCCAACCACATCTGTCACAATAGATGAACCATTCTTGTCCAAACCAAACACAGATAAATCATGCATGTCAGCTGACAAACCCTGTATAATCGGTGACAATGCCATGTTTATAATTTATGAATTTTCTTGCTCAAACCAAACCAGTCAAATTGTGCTTCAAAAAAATGAACACCAAAAACCAAATGTTATTTTAAGCTCAATAAAGGCTAATGTAAATATTGACACACCAATAATCCAATATCTGTATATAGACCAAAATTGAATCAAAAAATTTGATCCAAAATCAAACCATTATACTTTCAACACCAAAAGATAAATTATATATAAATAACCTGGTGTGTATGTATAAGTCTGATGGATCAATAACCGATCAAATAGACCAATACTATGAACAGCCCAAACGACCTCCAAAAGACACCCAAGGTCATGTTGCTGTGTATAGGTCTCAGTATTGTCAAAACAAGATGCCAGTAGGCTATAAGCACGTATACATCAGTCAGAATATATCAAATACAGTATATAATATACTGAATTGAATCACATAATATTGAACATGAACCAACCTGTCCAACAATTGATCAATCAAAAGAATAAATTGTCATTAATAAAGGCCCCATATGAACTAAAATGTGTTCATTGAAGCACAATTAGACTGGCACCGGATCTGTTAGGCTATTATAGCAAACTAATGTATTTCCAAAATGGACCACATAGTGTCTGGTGAACAAAACATGGTTCAATTCAACACCCAAACAACATAGACCCCACCGACACATATATAGAAGACAATATGATCAATGAATATAAAAATATGAATATACCACCAAACATGAAACCAATATGTATCAACAGTTGTCCATATCTTAAACGTAAAAATCAAACTGTTGAAAAAATGGTGGTCTTACCAAAAGTCAGTATAGACTGTCCGAAAACCAACCTGTACAATGTGTATATAAAAAATTGGACATCATCCAGATTCTAATTGTTATAAAAAATGTGAGCTATATCAACCCCATAGAAATATATGTGTATCACATCTACATAACCATTAAACAAAAAATCATCCAGAATGATATTATATCCAATCCAAAAAACACACAATCACAAAAACCAAATAAATTATAGTTGTCTGCAAAAAATGGACATGTCATAACACTGTTCAAATGAATGTTCACACAAACTCTAATCCTAAATACTAACCAAACAAACAATGATCTAAATCAACAAACTGGCCTGGCGAAATTGGTTTAATAAAAATGTCATTAAACCAACTGAAAAGAATACAATTTAATAAATTCACTAGATTCACCAAACCCACAAAAATATAAACCAACAAGTTTAGATGGACCCCCAAGTATGGGATAAATGCAACAAAATAATCACATACAAGCAAGAGGGCATTTGGCAAAAAATTGACCCTACATGGAATCGCACCCTCATCTGATCACCCTTCGGACTAGTGAACCATAATGTTCGATTGTTCACACTAAACACGAACCATGAACCTACAAATAAACAAAAGTGACTGGAAAAACCTGCCACCTATCGCACTGACCAGCAAATTCACCTACCAGCACTATTCTATTAAACCAACTGAATATCTAATTATAGTGTTACATGTATTTAGTTGAGTATAAAAATACAAAACCAAAGCATATAACCAAGATGCAACAAAAGAATATTGCAATGAAGCACCTTAGTCCAAAATAATTAGCATGACCTACAGTCATATGATATGAATCATGGTTCATGTAAAGTCCTAACAATGCAATAAACAAAAGAAATTTTGTTGAAAAATACAGATCACCATTGAGAATTAAACATCTTACTATGGTAAAAATCACCACATGGTGGATCCGGACAGGAAATGAATCAGCCCAAACATCCGGAACTCTTCAAAACCAACAGATTAATGTAACGGTAAATATGGCCAAAACAAACAGTTACAATGATAGTAAGAAGTTCACAATGACTAAAGTTAAATCATACAGTCGCACATAAGGCTCATCATCCGTTATAGGTTATGCACAAAAAATGGTATTCGCGTAAACCGCGAAACATACACCCTACCAGACAAACAAAAATTGCATTGAAAGTCTGCCAAATGGCATACTATACAATAAATACATATGCCCGCCCTAAACTGTTGGATTAGATAAACATACAACCATGCAATGGTATCAAATATATCAAACTGACTGTAAAATGACAATAACATGTAAGCCACATACAAAAGTGTGTGACTATAACACTATATACAGAAAGAATGAACTAAACATACTATCGTAAGATGAAGATCCGAGTTCATATATAGTCCAGCAATGCCCTAAACAATTAATGAAAATGAGTCCAAATCGCCAAAAGAGTTGGAAGATCTTCCGATAGTAGAATTCATCGTATGATGGACCCAAGCAGGAAGTAAAGTGGCGTAAACATCCGGAGCTCCTCAGAATACGCAAACAGTTGTACCAACGCTAAACATAGCCCGAATAGGCTATAATGGCAGTCATAAGAGGTTATAGATAGCTGAGTACTGTGATACCCACAAAAGTCAAAACAAAAATAGACTAGGAATTATATACCAACGGCAGCGGGTTCCAGCAACTGTAGAAAAAGCATCAACAAAGCAGCAGGTGCCCGTGGAACCCTTGCGGCAAAACAGATGAACAACAGTCAACAAAAAAGCCAGCAAGTGTTGGTAATAACCATATCAAAAAAGTATTTATTGACCAGAGGGGAGAAAACCTCCCCTACTGAAATACTGCTATAATGGATATCAATAGCAGAAAAAGCTTTAAACAAAAAAGCAATAAATTCCAATAATGTTTGATTCAAACCGGTTTCGGCTCCTCTGAGCCTTCTTCAGTGAAATAAAAAATGGAAAAACAGAGTATCACAGAACACACATATATATATGGATTGGTCCAACCCATGGTCCAATCCAAACACAGAATTCACAATTGGTCATTAAGACCAGGTGCAAACAAAGCTCCAAGTTTAATAATCCATTTTTTCTCCTTGGAGCTAAGTAATTCCTGCCAGAACTGTTTATCATTTATCAAACATTATTGGAATTTATTGCTTTTTTGTTTAAAGCTTTTTCTGCTATTGATATCCATTATAGCAGTATTTCAGTAGGGAGGTTTCTCCTCTGGTCAATAAATACTTTTTTGATATGGTTATTACCAACACTTGCTGGCTTTTTTGTTGACTGTTGTTCATCTGTTTTTGCCGTGCAAGGGTTCCATGGGCACCTGCTTTTCTACAGTTGCTGGGAACTGCCATTGGTATATAATTCCTAGTCTATTTTTGTTTTGACTTTTGTGGGTATCACAGTACTCAGCTATCTATAACCTCTTATGACTGCCATTATAGCCTATTCGGGCTATGTTTAGCGTTGGTACAACTGTTTGCGTATTCTGAGGAGCTCCGGATGTTTACGTCACTTTACTTCCTGCTTGGGTCCATCATACGATGAATTCTACTATCGGAAGATCTTCCAACTCTTTTGGCGATTTGGACTCATTTTCATTAATTGTTTAGGGCATTGCTGGACTATATATGAACTCGGATCTTCATCTTACGATAGTATGTTTAGTTCATTCTTTCTGTATATAGTGTTATAGTCACACACTTTTGTATGTGGCTTACATGTTATTGTCATTTTACAGTCAGTTTGATATATTTGATACCATTGCATGGTTGTATGTTTATCTAATCCAACAGTTTAGGGCGGGCATATGTATTTATTGTATAGTATGCCATTTGGCAGACTTTCAATGCAATTTTTGTTTGTCTGGTAGGGTGTATGTTTCGGTTTCTTGAATACCATTTTTTGTGCATAACCTATAACGGATGATGAGCCTTATGTGCGACTGTATGATTTAACTTTAGTCATTGTGAACTTCTTACTATCATTGTAACTGTTTGTTTTTGGCCATATTTGGCGCCGTTACATTAATCTGTTGGTTTTGAAGAGTTCCGGATGTTTGGGCTGATTCATTTCCTGTCCGGATCCACCATGTGGTGATTTTTACCATAGTAAGATGTTTAATTCTCAATGGTGATCTGTATTTTTCAACAAAATTTCTTTTGTTTATTGCATTGTTAGGACTTTACATGAACCATGATTCATATCATATGACTGTAGGTCATGCTAATTATTTTGGACTAAGGTGCTTCATTGCAATATTCTTTTGTTGCATCTTGGTTATATGCTTTGGTTTTGTATTTTTATACTCAACTAAATACATGTAACACTATAATTAGATATTCAGTTGGTTTAATAGAATAGTGCTGGTAGGTGAATTTGCTGGTCAGTGCGATAGGTGGCAGGTTTTTCCAGTCACTTTTGTTTATTTGTAGGTTCATGGTTCGTGTTTAGTGTGAACAATCGAACATTATGGTTCACTAGTCCGAAGGGTGATCAGATGAGGGTGCGATTCCATGTAGGGTCAATTTTTTGCCAAATGCCCTCTTGCTTGTATGTGATTATTTTGTTGCATTTATCCCATACTTGGGGGTCCATCTAAACTTGTTGGTTTATATTTTTGTGGGTTTGGTGAATCTAGTGAATTTATTAAATTGTATTCTTTTCAGTTGGTTTAATGACATTTTTATTAAACCAATTTCGCCAGGCCAGTTTGTTGATTTAGATCATTGTTTGTTTGGTTAGTATTTAGGATTAGAGTTTGTGTGAACATTCATTTGAACAGTGTTATGACATGTCCATTTTTTGCAGACAACTATAATTTATTTGGTTTTTGTGATTGTGTGTTTTTTGGATTGGATATAATATCATTCTGGATGATTTTTTGTTTAATGGTTATGTAGATGTGATACACATATATTTCTATGGGGTTGATATAGCTCACATTTTTTATAACAATTAGAATCTGGATGATGTCCAATTTTTTATATACACATTGTACAGGTTGGTTTTCGGACAGTCTATACTGACTTTTGGTAAGACCACCATTTTTTCAACAGTTTGATTTTTACGTTTAAGATATGGACAACTGTTGATACATATTGGTTTCATGTTTGGTGGTATATTCATATTTTTATATTCATTGATCATATTGTCTTCTATATATGTGTCGGTGGGGTCTATGTTGTTTGGGTGTTGAATTGAACCATGTTTTGTTCACCAGACACTATGTGGTCCATTTTGGAAATACATTAGTTTGCTATAATAGCCTAATAGATCCGGTGCCAGTCTAATTGTGCTTCAATGAACACATTTTAGTTCATATGGGGCCTTTATTAATGACAATTTATTCTTTTGATTGATCAATTGTTGGACAGGTTGGTTCATGTTCAATATTATGTGATTCAATTCAGTATATTATATACTGTATTTGATATATTCTGACTGATGTATACGTGCTTATAGCCTACTGGCATCTTGTTTTGACAATACTGAGACCTATACACAGCAACATGACCTTGGGTGTCTTTTGGAGGTCGTTTGGGCTGTTCATAGTATTGGTCTATTTGATCGGTTATTGATCCATCAGACTTATACATACACACCAGGTTATTTATATATAATTTATCTTTTGGTGTTGAAAGTATAATGGTTTGATTTTGGATCAAATTTTTTGATTCAATTTTTGGTCTATATACAGATATTGGATTATTGGTGTGTCAATATTTACATTAGCCTTTATTGAGCTTAAAATAACATTTGGTTTTTGGTGTTCATTTTTTTGAAGCACAATTTGACTGGTTTGGTTTGAGCAAGAAAATTCATAAATTATAAACATGGCATTGTCACCGATTATACAGGGTTTGTCATCTGACATGCATGATTTATCTGTGTTTGGTTTGGACAAGAATGGTTCATCTATTGTGACAGATGTGGTTGGGTCTGATGTGGATGCACAATGTGATATATTTTTTAACAAATTGGGCAAACAAATGAAGATGGTTAGGACCAATGTGTGGCATTTACGCTTGTTCAAGGCATACCAACAGAAACATATTACCCCACGGGGTCTTAGGGTTAAAATACAACCTTTGGTCTCTGACATTGATGACCAGTTAATCCAGGATTGGGGTCATATTCAACAGTTGGCCTCATCCCAATTTGTGGATGCTTTGGCCGATTTTTACGTAAGGTACAACAGGGTATCAAGGATCTGGATACTTTAAGTTTACAGACGAATAAGTTTGAAGCTTGTGATTCTTTCACAACACAGGTTAAGAAACTTACCACAGATTTGTCTAAATTGGAAACCACCCTTAAAGATAGGAAAATCAAAAATTTCTTCGTGATGTGGGTGATTATGATGGAAACCTTTGACAATTCCAAGAATGTATCATTTAGATTGCCCAGGGATGATCAGAAATATGATAAAAGAGCATCTACTCCAAAAGAAAAGGCCTAGGTCTATTCTTAAGACCAAAACTGGTTTGTCAAGTGGGACATCTGGGGAAGATTATTCCTCTAATACAGAAGGAGAATCTGATTCACACTCATGTGAGGGATTACCCACGTCTAAAAGAGATAATTTAACACACCCTCTCAATTCAGATACCGGCGGAAGCATAGGAAACACAAAATCCAAACACAGTTTGGAAACACTAATGAAGATCATGACACAGCAATAAGTTCAGATTCTAATGTTCACAATATTTCATCTCATGATTTAACCAATGTACAAATCAAATTATTAAATAAAGGGCTCAATTTTGTTCCAGGGTTTTTTGTCTCCGAACAGTCTCTGGCACAGGACGTCACCAATTTTTGTCGTATATTAAATTTGAAGGTGTTTTTTGATAGCAATGTTGATAGCAATGTTTCCAATGTGCCTTGTGATACAGTTGGTAATTTTAGATTTAAAAAATCAACCTTTATTCCACCTATGAATCACTTAGTAGGGGTATTTCAAAAAATGTCCTGGACATACATTGTCATCTCAAAGACTTTCCAGTCACTTACAATAACTTGACTACTGAGGAATTAGGTTGTTTGGATGAGTTGATTGGTAACAAAAATTTGGTTATTATTCCAGCTGACAAAGGAGGAGCGGTGGTGATAATGGATAAAATTGCTTATGATGGTGAGGCTATGAGACAATTGGGTGATACACAATATTATCGGCAGATGTTAGTGGATCCTTCTCCCCACTTCAAGTGCCAGATTGATGGTTTTTTAACCAAGGCAGTGGATGAAGGCATTATCACTCAAGAAGTGAAAGAGCAGCTATTGGTTGGGTCACCGAAAAAACAGTACTTATATCTTTTGCCAAAGATTCACAAACATGCCACCAAGCCACCTGGGCGACCAATAGTCTCTGGACATGGGTCCCTTACGGAACCACTATCGGAATATTTGACTCTATATTTAAAACCGTTATTGAGTCAAATTAGAGCTAGGATTCAGGACACCACCCAATTCTTGGATATTATCAACAATTCCCAACTTCAATCTCATTGGTTATTATGTACCCTGGACATTACCTCTCTTTATACCAACATTCCTCATTGGGCGGGTTTACAAGCGTTGGATTATTGGTTGGCTAGATCAGGTTTATATCCATCTGGATTTAACACCTTTCTTGTATGCCTTACAGAATATGTGCTGTCTAGCAATGTTTTCTATTTTCAGAATCTTTGCTATTGGCAGAAGCAGGGCACTGCTATGGGTGCATCTTTTGCACCCATATATGCAGATCTGTTTATGGCATACATTGAAGAGATTATAATTTATGATGTCACACATAATATATATATGTGTGAGATGGATATTTGGCGTCGGTATTTGGATGACTGTTGGTTGGTGTGGAAAGCTGATGAACAATATCTCATGGAATTTCTTGAATACCTGAATAATAATATATGGGGGATCGAATTTAAATTGACTTATCATAAACTAAGGATAGTATTTCTCGATGTAGAAATTACTAGGAACCAGGATAACACTCTATCCTCCAGGATGTTTAGGAAATTCCCTGAATTTAATTCAATATTACATGCTACCAGCTTCCACCCACAACATGTCATCCAAAATATACCGAAATCCCAGTTTCTTAGAGCCAGGAGAATCTGTTCTAGCCACCAATCCTTCATTGATGCCCAAGATGATCTGACTTGTAGATTCATTAAGAGGGGTTATCGTCCAGGTTCGATACATGTTGCCAAAAGATCTGTGTCCAGCTTAAATAGGGAAGATCTATTAACATACAAAGATAAGAATAATTGTCAGCAGTTGCAACCCTTACGTTTGGTAACCACATACGGACGTAATACACAAGGCTTTAAAAACATCATACAGAGACATTGGAACATTCTTAAAGCTGATTCAAAACTTTGTTCTATGTTGCCAGATCATTGCTCTTTTTCATTCAAAAGGGGACAAACCATTGGTTCAAAATTGAGTCATTACAAGAGAGTGGGTGCAGATTTTTCTGAACCAACTCAGCGGTCTATTCTAGGGAAACCCATTGTTGGATGTATTCCCTGTGGGCATTGTTCATTTTGTATTCGTATTTCACGCACTTATGAATTCACCAGTAAAAATACCTCACAAGTTTTTGACATAAAGTTTTGGGCTAACTGCAATACTGAGTGGGTCATCTATTTGGTGACCTGCACTTGTTCTGCTTTCTATGTTGGAAAGACTTCTCGAGCTTTCCGTCTCAGAATTTGTGAGCATCTGAGTGACATTAAAAAGAAACGTACTAGCAATGCTTTATATAAACATTGTTTGCAACATGTATCTGCTTCATACAAATTTGTGGTTATTGATTGTATTAGGGGGAAATGTAATGATAAACAGTTCTGGCAGGAATTACTTAGCTCCAAGGAGAAAAAATGGATTATTAAACTTGGAGCTTTGTTTGCACCTGGTCTTAATGACCAATTGTGAATTCTGTGTTTGGATTGGACCATGGGTTGGACCAATCCATATATATATGTGTGTTCTGTGATACTCTGTTTTTCCATTTTTTATTTCACTGAAGAAGGCTCAGAGGAGCCGAAACCGGTTTGAATCAAACATTATTGGAATTTATTGCTTTTTTGTTTAAAGCTTTTTCTGCTATTGATATCCATTATAGCAGTATTTCAGTAGGGGAGGTTTTCTCCCCTCTGGTCAATAAATACTTTTTTGATATGGTTATTACCAACACTTGCTGGCTTTTTTGTTGACTGTTGTTCATCTGTTTTTGCCGTGCAAGGGTTCCACGGGCACCTGCTGCTTTGTTGGAACTTTCTTGAAAGTAATGATTTGACAGCCCTTAAAACTTCCTCCTGAGTGATGGCAGCATTCAAAACATCAAAATCATCTGGAGAGATCTTGGGAAGAATAACCCTACTCATAAATTCATCCCTTTGCGTCTTGTTTTCTTCCATATCTGATCTCTACAAAGCCTTATATTCCTTAGTCATTATTTCATTAATAATGCAGACATTCTGCTGA
Source organism: Protopterus annectens (assembly GCF_019279795.1). Classification (NCBI taxonomy): domain Eukaryota; kingdom Metazoa; phylum Chordata; order Ceratodontiformes; family Protopteridae; genus Protopterus; species Protopterus annectens. The sequence goes on along the minus strand of NC_056735.1, from coordinate 1,514,232,313 downwards.
AGCACATTCAGGATATCCTTGAGACCTAATAAAAACATTCCAATCCATCCTCCTTTCTTTAATATGCTGTGTTAGGAGCTTTGGAGATGTAATTCTATTTGCCCATGCCTGGCTTCTCGATGTTTCCAAATTATCTTCTTTCTCTGCCATTTGTAGGGCCTTGCATTCTTTTTGTACTTGGGTTACCTCCCATCTAATAATCTGGTCTGCAGAACCCCATGAATTGTAGGCTTGCTCTTTGTTAGCCAGAAGGTACTCTAACTTTTCTGTCTTCTGAGTTCCTATGTCTTTCTTATCCCTGGCCATCCTTTTAGCAAAAATTCTAGTGTTAATCTTGAGCTGTTCCCAATATTGGCCTATATCAGAATTTAGGGCATTGTCATTACAGCCAAGTGCACCTCCAGGTGTTTCTGCTGTTAACTCCTACTGTGTCTCTAGGTATAAAATGTTGCTTGTTCATATTTCCATTAATAATTCCCAAACCATGCTACATATAAGGTATCACAATATTTTATCTTGAAGCTTACATGATGGCAAACATAATTGCATTGATATTTGGCTTCTTTCGATGAGCATTTCTTAGAACTGTAAGATGATAACTTAATTTTTTAAAGGGTCAAGCTCCACCCACTGGGAGTTAAAGGTACACATTCAAAAGACATCTTCTGGAGAGAATGAGTTAATGCTAGTGATTCTTTCCAGACGGTCTTCCATGAGCCACCTCCCTTCCTGTTTTTTAAATATAGTGAGGTCCATTCTCCATGGCCTATCACATGAGGGGTGCCCTACCTCTATAATCTCAAGCATAATTGAAGCATGGCATGTAAAGTGCACTGAACAGTGCTCACATGACAAAATCCCTCAAACTTTGCTAACATTAACAAAAATATAATCTAGCCTGCCAAGCCATTCCAGCTGTTGTTGCTAGGAAGATGTAGTCAGTTTCCCCAGGTAAATCATAAATGACCCAGCATATGTCAGCTAATGCAAAGTGCATCATAAAGTTATTCAATGCTTTGATTAAGTGTTGCGGTATCACCCTTCCCACTGGAAATCTGTCCATAGTGAAGCTGATGGCTACATTAAATTCACCACCACCAATCTTGGCAACACATCCCTTCCTCTCCTGCTCAAGGGGTCTGTTATACTGTACTATGGGTCAGTAGAGTCTGTATTAGAAATCAGCAAAAATAATGTAATCTTTTCCCATAACTACCCTGAGTATTATCCAGTGACCCTAAACATCTTTACACCTTCCAATAATGACCAGTTTAGTGACTAGGGAACTAGGGTAACCACTTCTGTCTTTGCCATTTTGGTACAACAAGCCTAACTTCATCATTTCCAGTACTTGAGACATTTCATAACTGCAGTATACTTAAACTTAGTTCTCTGAAGCACTACAATCTGGGCATTGTGCCGTTTGCAATAAGAAAAACATGACATTACCCTTGGTCATGTGGACAGGCCTCTGGCATTACAGGATACAATTTGGATCAATTTAGAATTCAAATACTTTAACACTACCTGGTCATAACTAGACATCTGCAGCAGACTTGTAAGTACACCAAATAAAAGAAAAAAAAATAAAGTAAGTCGTATGACAATAAAAAAATACAATAGCTTGTAAAAAGAAGCAAGACAAAAATACAGCAATGCAACATGTCTTCTAAATGGATCCCATTTCATTAACTGAAAGTACAGTTAACTGAAACTCAATTTGCTGAGACCAGTTACATGAAAAAGCAGTTCTCCGAAACATCAAAATGCTGAGCCACAAAACACAGACATGACACCTAGGTCAAACTCTCACACGAAACAACAAATATCCCTAAGTTTTATGGGGGGGGGGGGGCAAGCCGTCCTGCACCCCCCCCACACACACACACACCATCTGCAAATTGTATATACCAACTCTGAGATCACACTACAGTGAAAACAAGGGTAGATTTCTTGATCATACTGCAGTGCAATCTCTATTAAAGGTTATGAGTGCATTTTAAATAACTGTACACCTACTGGCATATCCACCATTAAACTCCAATAGTATGGTGCACTTGAAGGTCCATTAACTCCATATCACACTGCCAGCATCATGGGAAACAGTTTGTGTAAATGTAATTCGGCATTCTGATGTTTCGGAAAACTGCTTTTTCGTGTAAGTGGTCTCAATAAATTAAGTTTTAGTTAACTGTACTTTTGGTTAAAGAAATGGGACCTCTTCTAAATACAGCAAAGGCTTTGTCACTTAAAAACCATGGTGTACTGATTTCCACAAACCTTTTGCAGAATGTCAATGACAATTGGAGGCAAGAGAGTTCCAGCAGTTCCCTATGTCTCCTGGGGATATATCACCAGTCCACCAACCTCTGAATGACTATTAAACCAGTCCAGACCAAGATTCACACATCTGCCTGCAGAAAAAAAAATGTTGTTGTGTAGGGGCCCTTAGGAGAGTACTATAAGGAAGAGGACAACCACTAATGCCTCACTCATAAACACTAAGAGATATATTTAATATAAAGGGTACTAAACAGTCAGGGTGTCAGTCCCCCTACTGCTAGACCTTCCCTTGTCAGGTTGGCCAGATATTGTTGTTCCCAAGATGGTATCCAATTCTTCAGTTGTAGGGTCTGGTGTAACAAATAGGTAACTCTCAACAGCAGAGGTTGCTAAAGCTTGTAATGCTGCAAATTGGTTCTGTGTGAGTACTACAGCTGGAGGGAGATGGACATTCTGATGCCAGCATAATGGAGTAGGCCCAGCAGTTTTACCTCTAGGTGCAGCTCACATCCTGTTTTCCACCATTTTTTAGAAGGAGAGGAGGGATAAACGTGTTCTGCTCTCCTTTTATCCCTGTCTCTAGATGTGACCTTCATCTTGCAGAGAGGTCTCTGCAAGAGATTTTGGCAGGTTTCTATGTATGCAGTGTCTCTATGAAGGCATAGACTTCCACCAGACTATCAAAGGATGTCTGCTGTGTATTCACCATGACACAAAAAGTAGCAGGAAATCATTTTTTAACCTGGTAGCCAAGCTCCTTAATTTTCCATAGAAAAGTGACCATTGCTTTCCTTTTACTAAATACGTTGCTGCTATAATCAGGTGTCAAATGCACACCTATGCTACTCCTGCTATAACAAGGCACTTCCTAGATCCCATCCCCATCATAGCACAGTCCCTCTGTCATTAAAATCAAGGAAAAGCTATTCAAAATATCTTTGGAGGTTAATTGGACATGGCCTTGAATTTGTGCTATATTCACACTCTATGATGGGCTAGTGTTGTAGCTTCAAGGCCTTGACTAGCTTCGTTTGCATAAACTTCATGAAGGAAATGCCCTCCTTACCTTCAGGAATAGTCCAAACATCGTTCATTTGGCTTGTGTTTACCAGGTTGTGTAACTTCAGTTCCAGCTGGTATGTCTTAGCTTGCAAATCCATTATCTGTAGACCACTAAGGGAAACAAGTTCTTTCTACTGTCCAAATTCCTGTCACTGCATTGAGATTTCGTGTGCAAGATTTTGCAGGCACCATCCTGTTTCACTATAGAATCCTTAAGTTGAATAGTGTACAGCAAACCTGCTTGTACTAGCCAACAAAACTGCTTGTACTAGACTTGTGAGGTTCACAATCACCTTGTGAATGTCATCTGAAAGCTCCAGCGCTGGTTTGGGAGAAGCTGCCATGATGACCTGGTCTTGGCCATTAAATTTGCATCCAAGATTGCAGTGAACAGAGTGGCGTACAACTGATACAAAATACCACTGCTTCAGCTATCTAGAACTCAAAGAGAAGCATGTGAAGGATACTGTAGGTGTAGAAAAGATGATCAGTATCATTTTTTTTACAAAAAAGTACCAGGCAGAAAATAGAGATTTAATCTCTCAAGGGGAAGCAGAAGTTTCTCAGAAAAGTAGAGCCTCTATGCACGGGCATGTAAGCGTCCCAATAGTAGAAATTATATGAGTGTCCCTGATGTGTCCAGTGCTGCTGTTTACAATTGCAAATCATGCACAGACATATATCACTGTGCTGGGCATTCTCCAACATAGGGTAAATCATGTAGTCCATACACTAAATGAAATGTACCTCAGACAGTGCACCAATTTATACAAATGTACAGCACCCAAGATGTCAGTAAATATATACAATACACAGACTGCTTAGCTGATGACTGCACATTTCATATATATATATATATATTTATGGGTCTACTTCATTTGACTGAAAATACACTTCACTGAAAATGAAATCAGTGGGATCACTTCACTGAAAATTCATTTGACTGAAACTCATTTTGTTGAAAGTTATATATGGCTTTTCCCCACTGTAGTGCGATCCTGGAGTTAGTATATATATATATATATATATATATATATATATATATATATATTAAGGGGGGGTATGGGGAGCTTTATAAACATTTTAAACTATACACATTGATACTTACAAGTGCAATGAATAACTGTTTCCAGAAGAGAATATATAACCAACATGTGGGGGGCTGTGCATGTAGTCCATACACTAAATGAAATGTACCTCAGACAGTGCACCAATTTATACAAATGTACAGCACCCAAGATGTCACTAAATATATACAATACACAGACTGCTTAGCTGATGAGGACTGAAAATTTTATATATATATATATATATATATATATATATATATATATATATATATATATTTATGGTCTAGTTCATTTGACTGAAAATACACTTCACTGAAAATGAAATCAGTGGGATCACTTCACTGAAAACTCATTTGACTGAAACTCATTTAGTTGAAAGTTATACATGGCCTTTCCCCACTGTAGTGTGATCCTGGAGTTAGTATATATATTAAGGGGGGTTGTGGAGGGCACAGCTCCCGACATTAGGGGGTGTGGGGGGCACAGCCCCCCACATATGTTGGTTATATATTCTCTTCTGGAAACAGTGGTTCATTGCACTTGTAAGTATCAATGTGTATAGTTTAAAATGTTTATAATATGTGGGGGGGCTATGCCCCCCACAACCCCCAGCCCCCCACACCCCCCTTAATATATATACTAATTCCAAGATCACACTACAGTGGGAAAAAGGCCATATATAACTTTCAACAAAATGAGTTTCAGTCAAATGAGTTTTTAGTGAAGTGGGCTTGCAATGAAGTGATCCCACTGATTTCATTTTCGGTGAAGTGTATTTTCAGTCAAATGAAGTAGACCCATAAATATATATATATATATATATATATATATATATATATATATATATATATATACACACATATACCATATGCTGATATGTAGCTGTAAGAGGATGCACAAACCATAAGGGGGACAGTGGCAACTGTCACATACAGAGCATTCAGGTATGGATACACCAGTGTTAGTTGTGCTTTCTGAAGTAATTGACTTCGGTTGCTGTGTAGTGTATAAAGTTAGATGTTTGCTGGTGTAGAGATGGCTACAAGAAAGCAACCTGTATGACCACAGCAGTGGACATTTGTGACACAGCATGCTGCTTATGGCTCATGCCAACCATTAGTACCACAATGGCCTGTATGTGCTGAATGATGACAGCAAGTATGGGATCTCCTAGGCTCTTGCTTGTAAATATTTCATCTCCCAAGTCCTTGCTTACACTGCCAAGGGTACCAGAACTTGTTAGAGATTTGTGATGCATGGCTGGGCTTGAAAAGGTCCCAGTGGCGGTTAGTGTAGTACACACCCATGAGCCTATATATGCACATGTGTGTTTTTTTTGTGTGTGTGTGTGTGTGTGTGTGTGTGTGTGTGTGTGTGTGTGTGTGTGTGTGTGTGTGTGTGTGTGTGTGTGTGTGTTCAGTTATTCACTGAAATCTTCCCCAATATAACTATATTTGAGAATGTGAAATTTTTTACTTACTTATTTGTTATTGTGACAGAGAAGCTTCCAAGAAGGATATTCTGCCAATAGTGATGGCATGTAATATTTAGATATTTGCATTACTGACCACTTGAGTGTATTATATTCATGTAGCTGCACTTTTCTCTTATATAATTGATAAACATGGCATCAAAATTAATCAAGTCAAGTTACTATTCAAGGAATGAGTTTAAGCATTTACTTTTTCAAAACAAAAAAGTTGGAATATTTTTAGGAGAAGATAAAAATATGATGATCCTTGTATCCTTGAGTGAATGCAGTTGTAGTCACTGCCTCTACTAAACTGCAAAATAAAATTTCCTCTTAGCTGTACATTTTTATTTATTTTATTTATTTTTATTTTACATTTGTTGACCGGGCTAGTCCAGCTGGATATATGTCCATTTTCAGTGGAGGCCCAGGGAGAAAAGTTCCACAAACAACAAAACATAGGCCAAGACAATGATATTTACAATAGAAATTGGTACATTACAAAGCTTTATAACATATTGCATATCTAGGATTTTATATTCTGTATTCCAACAGGGAAAAACCTGATGTAAATAAATCTAAATGCAACAGTAGCTTGTATTAATAATGCAAATTATATCTAAGAGATACAATAGATTCTAAAGTCGCACAAAAATATCAAAAGAAAAACGCTAGTGTTAAGTGGTTAGAGTATTCAAAAGCAAAGTACAAGGATACAATTCTAATGTTCAGTCTCACAAGAGTTCTGTTCTTAAATGAAAATGGTTAGTCATTCATTTGTATATACATATTTACATGAGGAATAATCCTCTGAATGGTCAAGCAAACTATACTTTATCTAATGAACTTTGATGTTGCTCTGGGCGTGTAAACTACTGCAGCAAATTAATTATTATTCTAATGTCTTAATTTGGTTGCAGCTAGACCTTTGCTGCCCAAATACCTCAGGGACCAAGCTTAATGTTAAAGCTGCTATCTAGCAGAGCAGACTTTCAGCTCAAACGTGAATGGTCAGGGAACCACAGTGATTAAGTAAGTCATTTCTATTTTCCACTCTGTAATTACACTGCTCCAAGAAGAAGATGGATATGGTCTTTCCTGATCAATTAGTGACCATCTCTGCATGGGTTCATTAAATTATTATACTCTAGCCATAATGATGTTTGCTTTATTCTTCTTCGCTTTAAAGACATTGTGATGACTAACAATGCTGTCAAAGTAAAAGACAATTGCCTTTATTCACAACCTTAGCAGATTTTTCCTTTTCTATTCTTATTTTAGTACTGTTTTGGAGTTTCAGTATACTGATTTTTTAATCTGATTTGTTGTACACAAAGTATGTTATTTTTGTATCATGGGGTATTAGTATCCTGGTGCATTAAAAGAGGCCTGCCTGCACCTTGCATTTCAAGCCCATTAATGTCATGAAAAAATAATGTAAAGCTTATGCAGAATTTAAATAATAATGATAATAATGAGATGATGCTAATAATTATTATAATAATAATAATTGAATAGCCTCATATGGCAGTTTGTGTTCTCATGTACTGTACACCTGGAAGCACTGTAAAACTATCCATTACTTGAGCCTCTAGATAATTGGATAGAAGCCAGCGTCCGGTGGCTTTAAATTACCAAGCACAGTACATGATGTCCAGCAATTACAGATTGCTTATGTTATATCATGAAGCAGATGGAACACTGTGCTAAGAAGCCTGGCATTTTAGGAAGTCCAAAGATCAAAATAATGTTTTGTCTACTCTTCTTAGAGCACAGATAAGCCACTCAGAACACAGTACTGGCATAGACATATAACTGATTGTGATACAATGAAAAAATCATATCTTGTGTGATTTAATGTAAGCGGTAGATGGTGAAAATCTTTCTATCATTAGATAATATTCATTCAGTGTAAATCCTATCTCACTGAGCTGTTAATGTGCCTCTGTATGGTTTCATCAGATGTTGTGTATTCTGCAATTATATGGGCATTTTCTATAGGATAAGTTAAATTATTACTGTGCTCATGGTTTTCTAACTGGAGGTGATGCTTTTTCCCCTTCTGGAGGACTAGTCTCTTTTTATACTGTTCCTGCCCATATTTTTTTCTGGCTAAATATCTTCTTTTTCCTCATCTCCACAGACTGAAACACACCAATGAAAATGAGCAGAACTTTAGTCCATTATAATTTTTTTTCATTTTTTTTTTTATTAGGTGTAGAATAGCTAAGTGTAAGCTACGTCTTATGACTAACAGGTAATACAATTCTTGAGTCTCCAGTGAGATTCTTTTAATGTAAAACAATGCTGCAGTTTAGTTAGGTATTACATTATTAACATCATTAAATGAAAGTGAAGGAATAAGCAAGAAAGAAGTCCAAAGTATTTAAGTCAGCTATTTTTGCTAAACGAAATAACAGCAAATCCCCATATCAGCATTCTGCTACCTGGCTTTTATAAGACTTGCACAGCTGACAGAGTGACAGCTGTCAATAACTAATTAATTTTTAAGTGCTGTGTGTAAAGGGAACACTTTTTACTTTTAAACAAAACAACGTCCTGGATATATCTTAAGCATCTTTCAGAAATATTGTATCACATCTCTAGTATTGTTTTCCTAGAAAGATAACTACATTTTTTTTTCTTTTCATCTGTGCACATCTGACAAAGTAGATATTTTATTTTTTCTGCCTGATCCATTTTTTAACAAAAGCTCAAGACACTTGTAAGCATATATGCCCATGAGAGAGGAAGGTAAAGAGGGACAGCAAACAATAGTTAATCTTCTTCTTTAAATATGTAAACTAGAACTTATCAGGCTTTGCCATGCTATTCCTTTTCAGCAAATAAGGAGTTTTTTTTTTCCAGGAGGTTTCTTCAGAACTGGATCATGGTCAAATGGGCCCCTAGGCAGCATAATGGTTCAGGTCTCCCCCACAAAGCAGCACCCCCCCCCCCCCCGGTAGCATATCTTAATTCCAGTGTCCCATTACTTGGTTATTTTCCCCAGTGACCATAAAACTGTTCAAACTTACACACTATTTTCTTCTTTAATTCCACAATGATTAGAGATATTTAAAACTTTTATTTCAAGTTTTATAGCACAAACATTGATAGCCATTTGCTCGACAAAACAATACAGTCTCACAGTGAAAACAGACTTAGCATGAGCAGTAAGCTTTTCTGCCTTTGAAGCTCAACATTCATTAAAACAGCATTGATACCCACATTCAAAGAAAATGCATCTGGTCAGTGGCAAATTAAGTTTACCTTTGGGCTATTTTTAAACCATAGGCCCCTTGCACACATTTTAGGACCATGCACACATGCAAGTGTTCTTTGATGCACCATCCTGATTGTGTTAAATTATTTTCCTTATACAATAGAGCAATGCTTGTCTTAGTGTGTGTTTTAAATTTGTAATTTTGAACATTTTTCCAGTAAACAATGAAGCAAAACATATGAACCAATAATGACAAAACTGCCCATTACAGAACATTTCAACCTCAAAAGGCCACTCAAACGTCTGTCATTACAATCCATCAATATCAGTCAATATGCACAGTCTCTGCAGAAGTAAAAGTCATCTAAGTAATTCCACATTAAACAGATCTATAACTAACGAAGAGGTTGCTGCTGGCACACAACTTTACATTTCACTGTTTAGTGTACAAATTCATTGCCTGCTGCTCTTGAAGAATAAATTGCAAATGCTAAAAAAAAAAATGATAAGCTGGTAATATTGCAATAGGTAATAGCTATCAAACCAACAACAGGTTCACAGTTACTGGGCATCTCATCCAAATGATCACACACTCAAGTAGCAGCAGCCCCATTCCACCCTTAAATGCCATTGCAATATAAGGACTCCACCTACACGGGGTGGTATTGGAACCCACAGCCTTCTGTACCAGAGGCAAGTATACTACCTGTTGCATTACTGTTTTCAAATTTTATAGCAGAAACAGTGATGATAGCTGATTGTTAAACAAAACAGTTACACATTGAAAAAGTACAGTTGTGCAAGATGAACTTAGCATAACAGCAGATGTTTGAATGATCACTGCTGCAGTAGCCTTAGCTATATGTGTTGTATCCTGCAAAGGATATAACAGTTGGCCAGCTTTCAAAGCTGCAGGATATATTCCACACACCCAAACTGTCAAGCATCTCAAGCTGAGCTGACTAAAAGATAAGTTTAGGCTCAAAGCCCTTTAGAACTTTCCTGCCAGCAGGCAGAGGGAGACTGAGCCCAGAGAGGACAAGGCTATGAATATCAAAAAATAAATGTCCACATCCTGGCATAAGAAATACAAAAAAAAGAGGGGAGTTGGAATGAGGAAGTGGCTACTGCAGCCATGATTATTCCAACATCTACTGTTATGGCAAGTTCAACTTATGCAACTGTACTATGTTCTTCATATTGATCACTGCTGCGGTACTCTTAGCTATATGGGCAAATTACTATAGGTAGTTATATTTGAGAGGTGTTAAAAGAAGGATTCAGGAGCCCCTGGAGAATGGTCCTAGCAAAGCATGACCTGGACCTAGAGAAGGAATCCAGCTTATAATGCTTAATAAAAGTATGCACAGAGGACCAAGTAACTGTTTCTAAAATACTTCTCAAATCCAACTCTTTCCAAAAAAAAAATCAGAAGAAACTGAGGACCTTAAGAGTGGGCCTTGACTCTACTTGGAATAGATTTGTTATGGTAAGTGCAACAGAAGATAACAGCCTTAGACAACCATTTGGAAAGTCTCTTTTGGCACCTGTTGTCTCTTCTTCTTACCTTCACAAAAAATGAAGAATAGATCCAATGTTCTGAAATATTTATTTCTGTTAAGATAGTACCTGAGTTTTCTGTGAAAGTCCATGGTAAGGAGCATCCTTTCTCCCTCATTTTTAGGTTCAGAACAAACCCATGGAGATGGATAGTTTGACTTAACTTGGATACCACTTTAGGCATAAAAGAAGGATTAGTTGATTTTCTGATTACATGCTTTAGCAGGGAATGCACATGAGAAGCTAAGCACTAGGGAACAGCAGCCCAGAGTGAACAATCGCATTGTTTATGCTGGATTATTAAAAGAGTTGATGATCTTTAGGGATGGTTTTTTTAGAGCACAAGATACTGCAACTCTCAAATTATTTGCTCCAGAATTCTGATCAAAGCCAAAAACAATTACAAAATAAATGTTCAAAATTAGGAACACTGTTTAAATATTACTGTAAGTCATGTAAAATGAATCTAATAACATTTTGCATCAACATGCATTTTATGGACAATAAGAAGTATGAAACTCTGATGTCTGGATTTATTGACTGTCTCCAATTCTGAATGATTTACCAGCAAATCTAACTTTTTATGAGGTACAGAACCAAATTATGAGGCAAAATCAGCAACATTCTGTGAAATCAGGAAGAGTGGCAGGTATGCATTACTCCTCAATGAGATAAATAAAAGTGACTTACCCCTGCTGTTGTTTGATGACTGCTAAACATCAGTCACTGATCTGGTGTGCCAGTACTAATGCTGCACAATGCACTGTTGTTTGCTGAAATCAGTGTAAAACTAGCACTGCTAAGGCTTATGCATGCATGTGTGTGTGGGTGTGTGCAGGTGTGTGCGTGTGTGAGTGCGTGTGTGTGCATGTGTATGGGTGGGTAAAAAATATCACTGAGTTTTATCTTTAAACAAACACAATGATGCTGGGCAAGTACATAACTCTTCTGGATACCAGTAAAAATGCAGTTAACAAGTAATAATATTTCCAAAGTAAGGCATAAAATACATCACAAAATATTCAGATACTTAGATCTTCTAAATTTCTAGTGGCCCCCACTCCCTAGACTGTATAAATGGATTTTGACTTGGACTTCATGATGGCCTCTGCTCTCAGCCGCCTCCATTCTAAAACCAGCCCTGCTCAGTAAGTGTGTACAGAAGGTTGCTGTAGGTTGTGTGAGGGCTGGTGATAGTGCCGCAAATATTTTAATTTTCATCACAATCGTACATTATGGGTGTACACTTGAGGTCATTATAGCTTGTGTTGGGGCGGAGAACACTGTGGTAACTGTTTACTTTACTTTTCTCACACACTTCAGAGGTGTATAAAGGGGGTTACTATAGTTTGTGTAGGGGCAGTGTAACACCTAGGAGTGAAAAAGTAGCATGCATTATTGTAATCATTATTTTATTTTATTTTATTTTATTTTTCTCTCTCCATACAGTCACACATCAGTCATGCATACAGGTGGCTGTCTTAGGTGAGTAGGGCTAAGGATTGAGGAGCCATGCTATGTATATGAATGACAACAGTCATTTGAAATACATTACTGTGTCCATTTGAACATCTGCTTTTATCCCAATCTAACACCAAAGGGGTTAACACAACTTATGTCTTCCTTGAAAAAAAATATAACTAAATTTCTTATTTGTGATTTTTGTTCAAGCCACCATGGGATTAAAAGGTTGGGAAAATGCTCTGAAATGCACCTCAGAGCATCTGTAACCCTAAGGTTTCTAGGGTCCATGGCCTGACTGAGTTATTTCCTAAAAAGTTATTACTGTCTTAGGGTATTCAAAGGATGCAAGGAAGACTAAAGTTGATCAAAAACACCAGATTTCTGTCCTTAAATCACAACTTCTGCTCACTCCATCATTATATGAAAAGGTTGAATAAATACAAAAAAAAACTTTAAAATTAATGTCTGAGAATATTGAATGTCATGGCTTCCTGAAAAAGCTGAAGATGAAAAAAATGGTAATATGCATGGTTTGAGGAGCCCAGGGTGTGGGGAACAGGAGAAAGGACTGGGAAATGTGTTTGTGTTTTTGGTGGGAGCTAGTGCAGCAGTATGCAGTGCCTAGGGTGCCATTTCACTTAAGTCCAGCCCTGCTCATAGAGTTGATGTAATGTATCATTGCTGCAAGAAAATGCTAGCAAGTCATATTATCCCTCTGTGTGTTGGGCCAACATGGTGTGGTACACAGGCCTTTCATCATGTAAAAGCATTGCAGCTACAGTTCAATCTGTGAGTACTACTGTTTAAACTGCAGCATGAACTAAAAGGTTGCTTAGAAATGGTACCAGTGACTGGCTGATTATTTGACTGGAAGTATCCAGGAGTCCCAATATGTTGACATTTACTGGGGGCTCCCCAAAATGCTAACACTAGACCTGAATAAAATAATATAAGTAATGACTTCTTGGGCAGAGCTTTATTTACATTCTGTGTAACATTATGCATAAGTACAAGAATCTGTCTTTTGCCATGATCCATGACCAAGATTCATAGATACGGTATACAAATGCATATGGCCAGTGCATGGAAGAACACTATATGATCCAAAAACAGACATGATATTCATTGTAAATACAGCAATGCCACAGCATACTGCAAAGATTTATAATATGGAACAGATACATAAATGAATGATCCTGTCAAAATAATTTTCTGGGTTTGATGCAGAATAACAGGAAATATACATCATAAAAAAGAGCCTGAGCTGTGGCACCATACAGTGTCAGTTTTGTATCAGCTCACACTAACTGTGACTGCAGGCACCAGTGCATGCTTTCCAGAGGACAGTTTGCAAAGCATAGGCTTATACGTTCATGGGTACTTACCAGGGGATTGATCTGTGAGGATCTTAAGAAGCCCAGTCTTGCATTCCCATTGCAATTATTAATCTTTATCTTTTGCAATATGAATATCCAAAGGTAGGACAAACAAATATATTTTGGGGTAATGGTTTACTATCAAAAGCTCAATAAATACTTTACCACTCCAGACCCAGACACAAGCACTAACATGGTTCCAGAAGGGTGTCAGAGTTACATATTCTACATTTTCACTCTTTGACATTCTGACAGTAGGGGGTTGGATTTCAATATGCCTCAAATTAAGATTCTAATTCTCAAGCTTGAAGCAGTACACCTGGGTTAATTACATGTTTTCCCTAGCCATGAGGGTCAGTGATGCTAAACATGGGATAAATTTGTGGTTGTGCATCCATTGATCCAAAATACATTTGAATAGAATAAGGGAAGCACTCCAATTTATGTGGAGTGAAAAATGGTTTCATAGGAATGGCATTCTCTATCATACATACTTGTCCTTCCTGCATGTTCTATTAATTTTGCAAAAATAAGATTTAGGTCCCTTAGGTAGGTGCTTAAGCCACCACTGGATATGTAAGCATATAATAGGATTGACATAATAGTGTCTGTTGAGCTTCTATAGGCAAGGCAAAGGTCCCCTTTCAATAGCATGTGTGATACTGAAAGGTGACACAAGGCTTTGAGACAGTCTCATAGTTTTATGATTTAGACCTTTGTTTTTTGTTTTTTGTTTTTTTGCTTGTTTGTTTTTGTGAGAAAGGATTGTGTTTATTTCTATTGTGATAAGTGTTTGGACAGGTACATACTGAAAGTTGTATTATACTCAATGATCAGCCTAATTAATGCTGAGTACAATGGAAAAATGATGTTCTTGGATGTGAATCCCATACATTAACGTATAGGCTGTGAGATGAAAATGGCCTTCTTTACAACAGTGGATATGTAATGATCAAACAACAACTAATTGTCGACATAGGTACCCCTATCTCAATCTCTGGGGTCAATTGTTAGAGGGGTATTGTCAATGAGATAGCTACAAGGAAGTCACACTTGCTGAAGGATACAATTCTTTCTTTCTTGACACTAAGTTTTAGTATTGGTTGTAATGTAAATGATGTAGTGAAAGACACCATGTTCCCACACAGTCCCACAAATGCAACACCTTGATTTATATGCTTAACATCATACCCATTTGGATTTCCAGTAGCAAAAGAATGGTGACCTCCAAGAATTCACAACACAGCACCCATCCTCATTCTTCATGAGATATTAACGCATGAAAGAAAACATGCATGTAAAATAATTCAGCATACTACCTTCTCTGTATATTAACTACATGTGTATCAACAACTGAAAGTGTGCAATGGGGTACAGTGATACCATGTAGAAGCACCCCAGCTGCTTTCCTCTACCATACCTCTGCAACACATGAGACATTGTTCTCCATGTTGTGCATGACAAGGAAAGTTATAGTGCCAAAATGCAGTAATATGTCTCTGTGACCCTGGCCCACACATAATCATCCCCTAACTGATGCAGCTTTCAAAGTACATATGCTGTACAGAAGAAGTGTGCTATGCATGAAATGTCTAAAGCCACAGGGACTCTCCAGAATATCAGCTAACATATAGACTACTGTACAATTTACACATTCCCAGCATATTTATGAGTTAGTCCTCAGTCATCTTGGTTGGGTACATATATGACAGATGTGGGGATCCAGCAATGGAAACCATCTTTAGTATCTATAGCACTATGCACCATAGTGGCATACAACATGCCATGCTGTGCTGCCTAGATTTAGAGACACACACAGATGTTATTATTTTATTGTATTTACACTTTCTTGACTAAGGTTGTCCCTCTAAGCTAGCAACCTCATTTTAGAAAAATCCCAAATGTGGGTTTCATACTGACTATGGAATAATTTGGCTAGGACATCTGGTATCTTCCCTTACATTTGGTAGTAGGGGAAGAGTCTGCATGTAACACAATGGACTTCCTGTTTCTGTTCCAGGCAAAGAGGTGGCCCTGAAGAACAAGGAAAAAATATGGTTGATTTAACTTTTGCTGAAACTGAAGAGAAAGTTTGAGAAAATGCAGTCAGAATGGTAGAATCATTACCAGAAAAGTTCTCAAATGATTTGGGAGCAGAGAAATCATTGCTTTCAAATGGAGAGGAGGTTGAGGAGGAAATGGAGGTGGATGTAGAGGTGGAAATGGATTTGGAGCAAAATTTCCAGAAAAATCTGTTTGAATTGACAGAAATAATGGAAAAACGCATTGTTTCAACCCTCCAGTCAGTAGGGTGCAGGATGTTTATCTGAAGGAGATGATAAACCAGAGTGAGCTAGAAAGTAGAGCTGCAGTATCCTGGAGTAAGATTATAGAGAAAATAGAAGAAGAAAATGTGCCAGAGAATGTTCCAGAGAAGAAGACTTAAGCTGAAACAGTGGGACAAACTGCCAAAGTGGAGACAGTAATAAAAGAAACAAAGAAGAAATTTGTGGTTCAGGTGAGCAGTAAACAGGAGAAGGCTTGGACAGATATGAGATATGGGACAATGTTATAGTGCCTCTGGGTGTTAAATTTGAAGAGATAAGAGCTTTCATTTTAATTAACAAAGAAACATGTTATATCTTGATATTTGAAACAGGTCAGGCTATGGACAATTTTGGGGAAGTTTATGAAACAAAGAAAGCAGACTTTTCATGATCAGAATATTTTGTAGACAAACAAAACAAAAAAGGTTTTGATTCAGTTTAGAAATGAAGGGTAAACAAAAGAACTGAAAGAATATCTGTTGACAATATGTAAGGAAATGACGGACACTACTAAAATATATGATGAAAGAGAACTATGGACTGGGGGATGGGAATGGAGAGTTATTTTAAAAATGGAAAATGACAATGTGATACATATACCTACTATTATTAATGTTCATGGTAATAGAGGGTTTGTGAATTACAGAGTAAAACCTAGAATGTGTTATTTTTGTGGAAAGAATGATCATTTTAAGTTATGAATATGACAAAAAATGTTATTTATGTGGTCAAACAGGCCATAATGCAAAGAAATGTGGATTAATGTATAAAAAATGTAGGAATACAGGGCCTTCATGGGTAGAGTGAGAGACAGAGACACAAGAAAATGAAATAAAAATGAAACTGTAAATAAAATTATACAAGAAAAAGAAATAGAAGAAGGTGCTGTACAGGAAGTTACCTTTAAAATCAAAGAAAATGAAAATGCAATGAAACAAGTAAAGAAGAGTCAGAGTAGCATATGGTAAAGTACAAGAAAAATTCTGTAGGAAAAAAGTTAGGGAGAGAAAATGAAAGTTTAAAAATATTATGGTAAGAGAAAATAAGAAAGGTAAGGGATAAAAACATCCTTAATATAACTGTTTGATAAAGCTGAAAATTGTAGCTCTAAATATGAACAGTATGAAAAATATGAAGAGGAGAATTAATATTATGTATTGGTGTCCAGCTACCTTCCGGGAGAGCCAATACTGAACAAACTTCGCTAGACTTAAAGTTATTTACTCTCAAACTTAATTTACACTGCTTAATAAATGGCAATCCTGAAACCTTTTTTGCATACAAACTTATTTAAAAGAAGAAGCACGGTTAACCCACCTTTACTGCCAGTGGTTCGCACTTTTTAAAATATATGTGAGAGGGACATCCGGTCTTTGTTAACCAAAAAATGTAATCATGGGTATTACAATCTCACAAGAGAGGTCCAGAGGATTTTGTCCACTTTAAAATATGACAAGGACATTAGATGTATGCGACCAGATAAAGGGGAAGTCTGGTTATTATGTATAAATTGGATTACAATGGTCGAATGTACAACCCACTGGGAGACAGTGACTCCTACAGTTTAACATCTTTAAATGAAATTAATATTGCATATAATAGCATTAAGGTGGCCCTGGACGAATGGCTACTTTATGATTACATCAGTCTGGATTTGCATGCATTTTTAGAAGTCACTGACCCATTAATTCCCAGGATATTTGGCATTCCCAAAATCCATTCCAATGTAGAAGAGCCCCCCCTCTATGATCGATTGTGGCAGCCCAGGGCTCAGTGACGGAATCACTAGCAAAATTTGTGGATGCTAAACTTAAGAACTTATTTAGTCCATTCCCCCGCATCATTCAAGACTCGTGGGACCTGCTAGACAAGGTCTACAGAGTAAAATTTGATGAGAACTGTCTTTTTGTAACCTGTGATGTCAAAAAATGATTCTCTGTAATTCCCCTCAAAGTGGGATTGCAATGGTTTAATGACATAATACAATAGTTTGGCAACTTCATGGAGTGTGAAACTTTACTTGTGCATGACTGTAAAGAAATGGTGTTATCAAACAAGTTCATTCATGTTTGTGGGGAATATTTCAAATAGCTGACAGGGGTTGCCATGGGTGCTGCATGCTCCCCAACTTATGCAAATGGAATTTTGTTAAAATGGGATTTAGACATACTATTCCAAACCCCACTTTTCAAGTTTTGTAAAGGTTATGACAGTAAATTGGATGACTTACTCATCATATAGCACGGGAATGTACAAGAATTTATTACTTTCTTTGACTTTATGGAAAACAGCACCATTTTTTTTAAATTCACCTACAAACTGGGCTGGAAAGAGATTAACTACCTCGATGTCAATATATGGTGGTCTCCTGAAACTGGACTATCCTCAGTTCTATACAGGAAACCAACTTTTTGCAACACATATTTATTTTTTTACCAGCTGCCATCCATATCATCAAAAAAGAGTCAAGAACCAATTTTTCAGAATTTCCAGATTGACATCTAATGGTGAACATTGTCAAAAAGAGTTCATCTCGCTATATGAGATGTGTCAGGCCAGGGGATACCTATAGATTTTCTTGAGACCATAAAAAGAGAAATTTGGTCTGAGAGAAATGGAAAGTATGGCTCTATCCTTAAATATGGGCTACACTTTAACAACAAAGATACCCCTCCTGTTAATGTGAGATCTGATGTTTCCAACAACACTGTTATTCATTACTCACTTGATGTTGAGGACATTGAAAACATAGTCTGAAAATACTGGTCAGTTTTTCAATGTGATGATACTACCAAATGGCTTATATCTCATAATCCTGAATTTACATATAAAAGGAAACACAATATTAAGAGCCTATTGAAAAATTGCCAGCTTAACACTGAAAGGTCTTTTCCTATGACTAGACCTTGTGGCAGATGCAATTAATATCCATACATCAACAGTAATTACACTGGTGATTTATATGATAAGACTGCAAAACATTACAAGGGTGGAAAGTTTCATTGTGGTTCTGAGTGAGTGATTTACCTGGCACAATGTCACACATTCTATATAGGTAAGACAAACAATGCATTAAATAAGAGAATATACCAAAATAGTCTGCAACATTTTGATAACAAAAGCGCCCTGGCACATCATGCAACTCAATGTAGTGGGTTTAAAAAATTCCAGTTCTTAGTTTTGGAACAGGTTTGGTCTCCTGTTTATTTGGGAGACTGGAAAAACTTTTTATTACATCGAGAGATGTTTTGGCAACTCAGGCTTGATGCCACAGCCTTCCCAGGGTTAAATGACAATATATCCATTACACGTGAACTTAAAAGAAGGGTATGCATTGTTTGATTGTGTTTAATACAATGTTTTTCTACTTGCCTTTTCATTTGTTTTTCCATTTGTTTTTTATTATTTCTTAGATCAGTATTTTATATTTGCTGTGCATTATATTTGCAGTAAGGTTTTCTAGATCCTGAATTATAACCTTGCTTTTTAGAAATGAATTAAATTACTACTGTATAACTTAAGTGGGCGGAGACCTACAAGGGGGCATTTAGACATTCTTAGTCTTTACACACACCCCCGGATTCAGCAATCCTCCATGTAAGACTAAATAAGTCTTACACGAAAGCTGCAGTTGAACGGTATGACGTCAGCATGCCATGCATATTCATGAGGGCATGCTGACTCATACTCTAGTCTAACACGGTCCATGTATGAAAGTAGGGGGCATGTCTGATTGCCGAGTACTGCAAAGTGACACACCCCCAGAAGAATTAGAGTCCTGATAGTAAACACCCATGAGCGAGTCCACCGATATGTCAAGAAACACAACACCACACATCCACACAGACTAAACCCTAGTGAAAGTGTTTAAAAAGTAAAAATAACCGTTTCAATTTTTTTTTATAATTTTCAATATGTTTGCCCACATTTGCGCTCATTTGCACGCGTATGCCCTTCGCTCAACCACAGTTAGCAGATATGACATTGAAAAGCATATAAGATCTACATATGCAAATTAAGCAAAGTAGCAATAGTGTAGCGGTAGAGACGTCACCCCAAGAATAGGTAGTCATGGTTCGCGCACCACAACATTCCCCTCCATTTTTCTTTAAATAAGTATGAAACAATTCCCCGATATATATAAATTTAATTTAAGTAAAATGTAATGAAATGGCCCATGTATGTCTGAACAAAACCTATATTATGTATATATAAAAAGGATCATAATTGCCCGTAGCTTAGCAGTGCTTTAACAAGCTTAATATGAGTGCCCGTAGCTAAGCAGCACTGTACCTAGCTTAATATGAGTGCCTGTAGCCAAGCAGCGCTTTACCCAGCTTAAAATGAGTGCCCGTAGCCAAACAGCACTGAACCCAGCTTAATATGAGTGCCCGTAGCCAAGCAGCGCTTTACCCAGCTTAAAATGAGTGCCCGTAGCTAAACAGCACTGAACCCAGCTTAATATGACTGCACATAACTAAATAACGCTTTACCCAGCGTAAGCCATTTGCGCGGAGCTGCGCAGTGCGCCAACCAGCTTACCGTCGGGCAACGTTGTGCAACGTGTAGCAAAGTTGCCTTTGCACAGACACACCTCCTAGCCTGTCTAGACAGTAGTAAAATAAAAAAGCAATGACAAGGGTCGAACCCAGGATACTGTGCACCATAGTCAAAGCAATGAACTACTAAGCCATGACACTTGTACTTAGAAATCCAGTATTACCATACATATAGGAATGAATGAAAATATAACCATGACAAAGCAGGCTTGCTCTTAGCTGAGAAATTTCCAAAATGGCCAATCACAAATAAGTGCTTGAAAACCAGCATATATAAGCTCCATAGGCGGGAATACACACCATAACTGATTGTGGTACCCATTTGCAGTCAGGATGGCAGGTGTCAGAGAGGGAAATCGCTTTAGAGCACAAAGGTGGGGCATTGAGGAGTCCAAATATATGGTTTGGCTCCCAGTCCATAATCATGAAGGCCGACTCATGCAGGGCCAGGTTCAATGGGGTGTGTATAAGGCAGAGGCGTGGAACCAGTTGGCACATGATCTCACCAGTGCCACAGGCATTCCGAGGACTGGTGAACAGGTCCATCACCACCATGCGGACATGAAGCGGGGAAAGGAGGACCAACTGAACCGATAGATCCAGGAGGCCCGTCAAATGAACAATGCCCCACTACTGAGTAAGTATACATGTAATTAAGCATGTAAGAAATGCTATCTTAGCCTATAGTATGGATAGGTATGTTCCAATATCCCTTCATTTATATTACAGCTGCAGGTGTTCGTTCCGCAAATCGGCAAGCCTATGCTGATAGGCTGGTAAGGCTGTGCCACCAGGCAGGTTAGTAATTATTCAGCTGGTATTATTATAGAATATAAGTGAGACAGCCTGTAAAAGAGTTCAGTGGTGCAACCCAGTGATAAAGGTCAAATAAGCCTAGAATAAAGCTTCTGCTAGTATTCTAAGTTCAGAAAAGTGATGCAGCCTGAAAAGGAGTATTGTAATCCATTAATAAAGAGTAAACAAGTCTCAAATAGAGTTCCCCCTGTATTGTAATATCAGATAACTGCTTCAACCTGAAAATGAGTGTTCTAAACTATCAATAAAGGACAGACAAGTATTGAATACATCCTTGTATATACTGCATATGAAATAAATGAGTCAGCTGGAAAGGATTGTTGTAACCCAGTAATAAATGTTAATAAAGCCTAGAATTAATTACCATCCTGAAATGTAAATATAAAATAAGTGTGAGTGTGAGAAAGACCTTGAAGTCTGTAATAAAGGTATACTGCATGCACGACATAATGAAATGAATGAGGCAGCCACAACCAAAGAGTGAAATGTTTTAATGAAGTACAATACCTGGACTGTGTCTGTCCCACATTTCGGATATGTTGTTGTACCCTTGCATTATGGAGATAGTATGGTTGTATGAAATGCTGAACATCCACAGTTGTCTAGGCCCATATAAACTGGCTGATGGGAATGCCAGTATGTCAGAAGAATATTTATAGTCCTCAACTGTGTCATGTATAGTATTTACCTGTTAATCCGGTACATGAGCAGCTTGTGCTTGTGATCCCACAAATGTCAGTGTGCTGCTAGAACTGTACGTAACTGTTCAAATGTAGCAGGATGAATACAAATGGAATGTATATTAATGTAGCAGTAACATCTCCATCATCAACATTTGTAAGGTTACATACAGGAAACTGTACTAATACATGTAGGGGATATATATCTGCATCTAGTAGGAATGTATAGTATATGTATAGGTATTTTAAGTTGTTAATGTAATATTTTATCACCCTACCTTATGTTCACAAATGATGCTATTCCACACCAAACTGGGTATGTGTATTCACAATTAATTCCTATGGACATTTGTCCTGTTGGTTTATACATATCTGCATGTATGTTGATGCATGTGCCCTGTTCACATATCCAAACCTGATGGCCTGTTGCCACCAATCAACCCTGAATGCTGTTGGAATTTCCACTGTTGTCCTAAATATGTATGTGTTATGCTTGCTGTTCAACTTTTGGAATCCATGTGTGTTTGGTAAATGGGAATACTAATGCATGCTGTTACAATTAATTTGGAATGGTGTTGTTTGTTACTAACCCAAAATGCCATTAAATACTGCTAAACATAGGACAACTGGGAAGGTGGGTGCCAGCGGACCCACCTCTCCCACCTCAGCTGGCGAGTGTACCTTGCACCAGTGCCCAGGCCGGGACCTCCTCCTCCGGTGGCCCTGTGCCACCCTCGGGTGGAAGCGCTGCAGGGGATGGGGCTCACCCCCCCCCCTCTGCAAGAGTGGCCGGAGGAGAGCCTCCACTCACCCTCCAAAGGGTCCGGTCTGTGGTGCATAGTGAGATCAGGCGTTCCGTGACTGATCCCCTATGCCAGCTCGAGGCAAGAGTGGCGCAACTCACGGGTGTGCCTGCCCATCCTATCCAGCCCCCAGCACAGCCCCGGCCTGGGCTGTGAAGGTGCAGTGGTAACTGCCCATGGGTGGGGATCTCAGTTCCACTGTTGCCATCAGTGGGCTCATGGGCTTGCGATATCCAAACATCCGTCCCTGTCAATTGTGTTTACCCCCCACATGTGTCATACTCCGCTCCTGTATGCATCTTGTTTGTCTTGTCTGTTAACCTCCCCAATCTACCTCCCCAAATATATCTACTTCCTGTACCTCACATTCCACTCTCACCTGAAAAAAAAAAAAGGGCACTATGTTCCCACAAAACAATTACGTCCCATACATAGTTGCCCATTTCGCACACATGTCTGCTGGACATGTAAACTGATAATTACAATTGGCTCTAGAACATACTTTGCTGTCCTCACTCCTCTCTCAGGGGTGGAAGGTTTCAAATCTCACTCTAAATTTCTAACATATGCACAGCTGTTGCTGGTAAAGAATTGGGCAGCTATGGGCCTTCCCTACATCCTTCCTGCACATCCTGAGCTTGTTTTCCTACTGTCCTACCCTATTTGTGCCCCCTTTATCACCACTTTCCTATTTACCCATTTTCTTTTCTTTATAAGAAAATAGCGCGGGTGTTAACGGGAGTAAGCACTTTTAAGCAGTTGTAAGCCTGTGTGCGCTTGTGTGTGCTTAGCTAAGCGTAAATAAGTGTAACTAAGCATTGCACAAACTCATGCAAACCCACTTACAACTGCTTAAAAGTGCCTTAGTCACTCTGTATGACAAGGCCCTTGTACTGTTCAGCAGCAAAATAAAATATCCTTGTCAGTCTTAAACCCCACACCTTGGACTCACCAGTCTGCATGATATGCCACTAAGCCACAGCATATAACACGCATTACAAGGAGTGAATGTAAAGGGGAAATAGGAAAGCCAGAGCAATACATTTCAAGAAAGAAATGTAACATGCGTTACAAGGAGTGAATGTAAAGGGAAACTATGAAAGCCAGAGCAATTAATTTCAAGACAGAAATATAACATGCATTACAAGGAGTGAATGTAAAGGGAAACTACGAAAGCCAGAGCAATACATTTCAAGACAGACAGAAATATAACATGCATTACAAGGAGTGAATGTGAAGGGAATATAGGAAAGCCAGAGCAATACATTGGAATAACCAGTATTGTATGCTAGTTAATTTCCAAATTCCAAAACAAAGTACATACTCCCATGTATCCAGTGTTGGCATTAGGAGGTGGGAGTAAACTGACACACTGAGAAGAGCGTACTGGAAGAAGCAAAAGTCAGGTTTCAGTACAACATGCATTTCACTGTCTACAACCCAGCTTCAGATATGAGACATATACCAACCATCTGACTCATACAACAGTGTCCACAGCAAACAAGCATGGTCCCCACCTTGCAAAACTGAAAGGCCTATGCCTACCTAACCTATCATTTTATAGCAGTGTCCTGAAATCACAGTGAGAACTGCAATTAGCACACAGCAGGCTGCATGCAATTACTAAATGGTGGACACCAATTGGTGCAGAGGACATCACATGCACATGTGCAGATACCTACAAAAGCAGCCTGTACTTGCTGTCCACACATGCAATTATATCATTGCAGGATATGGAGAGAGAGAGAGAGCAAGCTAGCAAGCAAGCGAGAGAGACAGACAAAAAAACAAACAGACAAACAAACAGAGGTGTTTGTAGACACCAAAAAAAAAATATTTAAAAAAAAAAAAATAAAAGTCAACAGATACAACAGACAGAGGTAAGAAATACAAAGGTAAGGTATGTAACAGATATGTATTTGGTGGGATGCGAATGATGTGTATGAAGGGTACTGTACATACTGTGAACCCTCCATATGTGTGCGCAGTCCATATCTATATGTAAATGCAGATGTGCATAGGGCAAGGTACATACTGCAACTGTTAGTGAAGGCTAGACATATATATGTAGTTGAAGGTTGCTATGTCCACATATCTATGTAGGTTGTAGTGTGTGGCATTGAAAACAGCAAGCAGTGCAGGTATATGTCATGTGGTGGTTAAATGCTGTGGGACTGAGACAGTGAGGCCTGCTACAGCTATATGGCCTGAGGACAGCAAAATGCATTCTACACAACACTGTGCAATATTTTTACAAAATTGTATGTCTCACAACTGTTTAATTATTCATATTCCCAACATGAAAGGTGGCCAGTATGTGTGCCTATATGTATATATGTATATATACATATACATATATATATATATATATATATATATATATATATATATATATATATATATATGGTTCCCATTCAGAAGCCTGAAACATCATAAGCCTGAAAATCAAAATCCTGAAACCAAAAGCCTGAAAATTCAGAATCCTGAAAACTCAAAATCCTGAAAGCCCAAAATCCTGAAAGACCAAAATCCTGAAACTCAAAATCCTGAAAACACAAAATAGACATACTGATGTCATTGTGGCTTTGCTATTGTTAGCCCTGTGGTGTTAGGTCATGCGTTGGGGTCAGGTAAGTGTGCGTTGGTTTTATTTTAGGGTTAGGGGTGGTTTAAGTGAGTTAGGGTTAGGGGCAGGTTAGGCATGTATGCAATAGTGACAAATATTGGGGTTAGGGGCAGTTTAAGTGAGTTAGGGTTAGGGCGCGGGTCAGGTGAGTGTGCGATAGTGACGGACCTTAGGGTTAGGGTTAGGGTCAGGGTCAGTTGGTAGATATTAGTGTCTTTATAGTGACATATTAGCATTATTTGTGTTTTCAGGATTTTGAGTTTCAGGATTTTTGGTCTTTCAGGATTTTGGGCTTTCAGGATTTTGAGTTTTCAGGATTCTGAATTTTCAGGCTTTTGGTTTCAGGATTTTGATTTTCAGGCTTATGATGTTTCAGGCTTCTGAATGGGAACCATATATACTTAGAGAGAGAGAGAGAGATAGATATGTATGTATATATATATATATATATATGCATGTATATATATATATATATATATATATATATATATATATATATATATATATATATATATATATATAAAATATATATAGCGTGAGAGAGGGAGACACAGAGTCAGACGTACTGCAACAGGTGCCTGCTGACCAACCCATTGACTGAGCACCAGTATTGATACTGCAGTACCATACCCCATTCCAAAACACTTTACACACTAACTACCAGATAGGTGGCTGCCTGCCCAACACTGAAGGTGTCAGAAGGGAACATGGGACATGGTGTACAGTAGCCTCCCCTCTGATAATCTCAGTTCAACACTAGTCTTGTAATCCCTCTAAGTGGTACGTGTCATCACAAAAGGTGTGCCATCTAGGGAAATATAGGTCAGCGTACCCCCTACTCCTCACAATGCCCCATGTGGTATGTACCTCACATGACAACCACAGCAAGTGAAAAGGCCACAGACATACCTAACAAAGAGTGACACTGCCCCAAACACATGCCCTATGCAGACTGACTCACAAAACCACAGCTAGAGTGCATTGCATACATTATCCACAGAGGTTACCACTGCCAGACATACAGAGGTATGTCACACCCATAGCAGTCGGCCAACCACCATGACAACACCTCACAATCCCTCTGGGCTACATGACCTAGGGCCCTAATCCATGTGAACGCACTGAACAGCAAATGCTGGAGGTACAGGTTCCTATACACAAATATTCCATACTCTGGACTAAACTATCCAGCATTAATAAACATGGCTCATCATTAGTAGATGTCATACACACCCCTGATGAATGTTATGGAGATAGGTAATATGCCCTGTGAGTCACCTCTGTGTATCCATTTGACAGGAGCAAGTGTAATCTCATTACATGTGTGTCAAATGGCAGGGTATCATATGGCTAGGCTGCTGTAGGCCCCTGCCCAATAGTGTAGTACCTACCTATGACACAATGCGCACACACATGTACTCAGTGCAATATCACCTATGTGAGGTGGAATGAGTGTGATACTGACTGTGTGCAAGGTCTGTAAAGGTGTGATAGCTTAGCATGAGGTTGTGTCTGTCATGGTAGTTTCTGTCCTAGGTGTGAGGGCAGAGAAAGACGTGTCAGTTATTGGGATGCAGACATAGTAGGATGGCATATGTTGTGACGTAGTATCTTGTGTATGACTGTGGTGTCCCATTGTAGGCTGTAGCAGTACATCTATGCTCAGTAAGTGGTACTGCTGGTGAATCCAGGTCACATATGAACTGTTGTACTACCTGAATTTGTAGGACTAAACACCACAGTATGGTGTATGTTCACATTCCCTGGTATCACTGTCTTGTGTGTTTCCTGTAGTCTGCACAGATTACATTCCTCAGGCATAGGTATCTGTAAGTAGGGGCACACAGTACTATAAGGTACACAGGTAATGCTCATCTGTGTTGGCATACATTTGTGGATTGTATGTTTGACTAATGTGTGTGTAATGATGCCTGTACCATGGCCACAATCACGTGTATTACAGGGTATGTTTGTGTACCTAGCAACATGCATACTCTGTTACAGCAGTATGCCAGCTATATTAACAACCGTGCACATATGTTAGGTAGGGGTATGGCATCAAAGACTAGGGTGGTTTACTGTTAATACTGTAACTGTACATTGCATTCATTGCATTGGATGACAATATTCGTCATGCATTAGCTTGATATATCCCCCCAGTGTGAGGTTGTGCATTGTATCCAATACAATGTGTCAAGTACTGGTGTATACTGGTTTGTTGTATGGAGTGCGGCAGCCACTGTCAGGCAGTTGTGGGCTGAGCACTGATAAGTGGTATTGAAGGTGTGTATCCTCTGATAGACAGACAGATGCTATATCTGGCAGTTAAGTGATATCTGTACTTTATAATGTTAAGTGTGCCACATGACTTGCTCACACATATTGTTTAATTGTCTTCCAGGGTTATGGCTCATCGCCACAATCCTGTGTATACAGCTGCAGAGGAGGAGGTCATACAGGCCAGCCTGTATCAAAACTATGCACGGCTTTTTTCCAGGGCCAGCCAGCACCAGCATGAGTGCACTGCACTGTGGCAAGGATCTTGTTCACTGGGTAAATGACATAGGCATGCATAATCGGACATATGAGGAGGTACGCCATCACTGCAATGATTTAATCAGACATGTCCGGCAGCGTGCATCTGATATCCATAGGCAACAGTTTGCTACAGGTGGTGGTGCGCCCATACATCACCCCCTCACCAGAGTGGTGGAGCTGCTCCTAAGTGTGCTGGCTCCTGGCCTACAGCAGCAGCAACATCATGCATGTGTCATCATGGAGGCCGGAGCTACCCAGCAGGACGACATGGAGCATGCAGGTAATATGCCCTAGCTGTAGACTACTGTTACCTGTATTGTTAGAATATGCTTATGTGAGATGTGTACTGTGTATTTAGCAGTTGTGTTGCCTCTCGTGTACAATACTGATATTTGGAATAGTATCTCCACACCTGTGACTGTTGACTGTTGTTCCACTGTAGATTAGCGCACTCACTCATGGCAGCAATGCCACAGTTGTGGCCACTGATAAACTGTGTCATATTCTTGTAGGTCCCTCTGGTGTGACAGCAGGGCAGACGGTACATGCTGGTGAGTGTTAACACTTTCATAATGGTAATGAAATGTGCATGTCATAGGTGAGGTGTAGGCCATGTACATGTAACACACCTAGGCATAATGCATGCTGTCCATGTTTGCTGTGAGACATTAATCATCACATTAAAGTCAGTAGCTGCCTCAAGCACATACACTGCACAGTGCAGCAGACACAAGTGTGGCAGCACTGTACTGCACCTTAGATATGCATAGTTGCTACAGCTGTACACAACAGAACACATTTATCATATGCAGTACATGAAAACATGCTATACTCATAGCAGTCATTGCTTTGCACCTCAATGCTGTGCGTGTGCAAACATATGCACCTATACACAATTTGCATAGCATGTTGTGTGTGTGCTTACATATGCCAGTATACACAATATGCACAGCAGTTACTATCCAAACAACATGTCACATATATGTCCTGGAATGCTAGTGGGTGTATAGGTCACTTAACAAACATTGGGTTGTGTCCATGTACAAATTGTGTTCCAGGGTGTAGCCAATCACTGAACAACGACACAGTTGCAACAAAGCCATGTATACTGCCATTACATTGGGGCGTCTACACTTGCACTGTATGATCTTGTGCAACACATATTCTGCATGCTGACACATGTCTGGTGACTGTTTACCTTGTGATACTGACACCCACCTTCACCCACTATAGAGTATGTGTTGGATTGCTGGTGTGTGTGTATGTGCTGTAGTGAGGAGTGTATTACTGTGCATGTGTGCATGTGCTCATGTGTGCATGTGTGCATGTGTTCATGTGTACATGTGTACATGTGTTCATGTGTTCATGTGTGCATGTGTGCATGTGTTCATGTGTTCAAGTGTGCATGTATGCATGTGTTCGTGTGTGCATGTGTTCATGTGTGCATGTGTTCATGTGTTCATGTGTGCATGTGTGCATGTGTGCATGTGTTCATGTGTAGACCGTAAAGTGTGTTTCCTGTGTTCTTCTCACAGGTGCTGAGTTAGGGCTGGCTGAATGCAGCAGGGAACCTGAAGCCACTGCCACGAATAGTGCTGATGATGAGACATGTATATTGACACAGGGAGGTTTGACAGGGTCTGTTGTTAGTCCACCAATCGACAGTACACAGCGTTCAACCCCATCTATGCACACACTCATACTGCCAATACATCCCTCATTACCAATGGCCATAGGCGAGGGACAGCATACAGTTGGCACTGACCAGGAGAGTGTGGTACCCATGGCACTTGCATTTCCTCACAGCAGCCATAGCCATATTCCTGGAATGGTACCACATAGGCAGAGGTCCAGGGGTTCTCGGGCAAGCACCGCTGGTCGTATTGCCCCTGGCAGGCGTGCCCTCACTGGTCTCATGACATCCAGTATGTTCCGGGCTGTAATGCAGGCTCAGGCACATATTGAATGGTACACCAGGCAGGGACTTAGGGCGCAGAGGGCACATTACACCACTATCAATGACAGCATCCGTGACCTTTCCGGTGCCATTCAGACTTACACAGAGGTCATTGGTAGACATTGGGGGGAGACAATTGATGCCCTCCACAATATGTCATCCATGAGCCAGGACCGTGCTGGACGGTTGCGACGTTGACGCGGATGCATGCCAGCAACAGCAACAGCTGGCAGTGGTCACGGATGGCCCCTGGGTCACAGCCGCTCCCGTAGTGGCAGTACCAACCCCAGCAATGCTGGAGCTGGCCTGTCCATTGACTGCCCCAGTAGACCACGTGCACGTGGCTCTGGCCATTCCCAGCAGGGACATGGGTCCAGTCATCCCACCTCTGCCTCTGAGGACAGTACCCAGTCAGGGTTGGTACCCGATACTGTCCGTAGCACCCCTGCCAGGCACAGGTACTGTGTCCATGGCCGGAGACAGTAATCTGTACAGCCTAGCAGGTACAGTCTGTGGCTGTCCCTCAAACTACTATATATGACAGCCACATGGTGGAGCTGTGTGCATGCAGACACACACACATTAACCAAACAACTAGGGCTCACACATACACACACACATTACATCAACATTGGCCCATGCTGTACTGTTGTCCCTTACACACACACACACATACACACACACGCACACACACACACACACACACACACACACACACACACACACACACACAGACATGTCGATTGGATGGGTCAATGTCAGGCTCTGGCAAACAACATAACGCACTGTGCATATGGTGATACCTGTGTCGCCTCCTGTCATCTGTAACATTGATGGAAGAACAGGCTAACATGGTACTGATGCACAGGGTGACACTATAGCAGTGTAGCAATATTAGCAAGTTGTCAACAAGAAAGTGTAATGACATCCTTGTAGGTATATCTCAGCAGACATTCATCAATGCTCTGTATGTCAATGTAGCATTGTTTACACCACTGTTAGGTCTGACTATGTATTGTCCACCCATGTGCTACTTGGCTGACGTGTAATGTGTTGCCAGCATGTGTTAGTGAGTGGACAGTATGTGTGTGATGTGTGCAGTACAGATTAGCAAGTGTACATCTGTGAACATGGTGGGTGTGCACTGTCTGTATGTACGTGCATAGTAGACACATGGGACATGTGGCATACCCTGTTGTACACATAGTGAACATGTCACAGTGTCTTTCAATGGCCAGTATGCATTTTACTACAGTTATGTACTAACATGGGTAGACATGTGTGTATGACATGGGTAGACACCATGCTGTGGGTGATACTGTTAGTATCTGTCAATGATTTGCAGTGTGGTAGTATGCATAACCTCAACAGCATGACTATAAGCAATCATTGGATGTTGTCCTGACAAATGACACACAGTCATAGAGAACTCAATAACAGTTGTATCCTTCCGGTGCTACACTATAACACTAACCAGTGGTAATTACTGCCACCCATTCCTGTGTCCACACCTGTTTGGCATATAGCCCCCTTCGGTACATGCAAACACACTAGGGATGTGTTCATCCACATCTGGTAATGCATGCAGTGGCCTACAATCCATTTCCTGGATGGGACACATATCCTACACAAGGGTATCATACAGACAGATGCCTGTCATGTGATACATGCTGTAAAACAGTAAGCCGACTATGGCATAGTCATCCACATGTACAATACTTCCTATCCCATCAGTACCACATTGGTAGTAGCCCTCAACATATATGTTGGGTACGAATGTGTACATACAGCCTCATGTTATGTCATGTGTCCCTTGGTATCCACATATCCATAGGTATTGTGGAGTCCCAAGGTTTGTCACATGACACATTGGAGGCCTGGATGCATATACACAAGACGGTTGTACACCTATAAAGACTATCCATTATTGGCAGTCATGGTTGTGTATGAACATGCCTGACATATACCCCAGGCATATACCCTCACTCACACTACTGTAAAGTAACTGTCATGGGTGTGTGTGGCACAGATGACCTTGGCCATGGATCACGACAGTGGATGGGCCTGTCACATACATACATATGTGACCTACAATCTGAGAAGCTGCGGCACAACCTGTCAATGGCAACAAATGTAGTCATGTAGTATGCAGGCTTCACACCTATGTACTGATTAAGGGAACATGTACACATATATATTTGCAATGCATATACCTGATGTGTGCAATGTACTTACTGTTGTAATCATAATATGCCATAACATAGTAAAAGCAAGACCCACACTGCATTGACCACGAGTGACACACACACAGTCAGCACTTGCAGGATTCAAACCCCTATCTAACTAGGTTATGATACTAGAGAGAGACGCATTAGCACAGCGCACTATTTGCTTTACTGGGTGGTTTCCCTTCTCTGTCTGTATTTCTAGGGTGCTGACATTATCAGTCTTTCCAAAGAGGAATATACATCTGTAGTGTGTTTTCCCAGTCTTCAAAAAGGCCACTCCTTTCATAGAGAATCGCACACACGTACACACACAGTCAGCGTTTGTAGGATTCAAAACCCTACCTAACTAGGTTATGATACTACAGAGAGACGCATTAGCACGGCGTGCTATTTGCTTTACTGGGTGGTTTCCCTTCTCTGTCTGTATTTCTAGGGTGCTGACATCATCAGACTGGACATGGTAATGTGTATACACTTTGTTTTATGCCATTCCAGGAATGGTCCATGTGGGTCATCAAGTGTCAACAGCTGGAACAGGAACTCATAATCCTTACCTTGTGTGATCTATCTGTGGACACATTTCCTTTATATGTCAACACATATTTATGCACAGCTTGTTGGTTTTGTGGCTACTACATGTGTCTGGGATGTTGATAAAGGGCTATTCAAAGTGTATGTGAGACATGTGTAGCTGGGTTCAGTGATGTATGTCCTGTGTGGCTGCCTTGCATACAGTCTAGCATGTTTGGGAACCATGATCCACACATGAACATACCACGGTTAGTAGGGTTGTGTGTATGTCAGCTTCCAATAGCTTGGTTTATGACTTCAACCATGATGAACTCCATGGCTTGCAGATCATACTTCATAGGCATACTGAACTGTACACCCCATGGTGTGTTGTGCACCAACACTTGTGAGGAGTGCCATATGTTGCTGTAACACATTCAACGGTTCCACATCCTGTGTAGGGGGGGAGGTTCAGCTGACTGTTCAGGTGCAGGATCTGTTTGTTCTGTAGTTTATACATGACACATATTGGTAATCAATGTAGTCCACTTGATGCCATGCTTTTAGCATTGGGGGTAGCTGTTCATCCAGTCTACATGTGATATCTCCTGGTATGATGATATGGACTACCGTCGGTGGGAGGTGGGTATGTATATATGGGCCTGTTTGTCAGGATGTCAGCATTGTCAGTCAGGTGCAGTTGGCCCTAACTCATGACATATATGTGTGTACATTGCTATATATGACATAGCTGTCGGAGGTGTCATGATTCAGTCTGGACTCCTTCTCAGCTACTCTTTACAGAACACCAACAAACCTGAGCACTAATCCCTGATATACTCCTTTACACACTTAACACCCTACTAATCCTTTGTCATCTGGCTACAGAGTATGTCATGATGATATCCTGGCATGTCCAGGGGTCGGCTTTGTGTGCACTCTCCAGTCCAGCTGGTGAATATTGTGATGTAGACACAATGTCACGTCTGCCTCATGTACACAGACAAGACTCTCCTCCTCACAACAAATCCAGATATATGTGTGAGATGCACCTATAGAGACATACAGGGTGCTGAACTCTCTCAACCCATGACTGGCATAGTCTATCAGGTGGTGAAGATAACCACACACACCACATATCAGTCTCACATATCCTCTGGCGACAGCACTCAAACCACATTATCACACATACATATACTTGGATGCTGTAAATGAACTCTGCCTAAGCAGCAGAGACCTCCACATCAGGCACACACACAACTGCTACCCCACTACAATTCCCACATCTCACATAGTTCACAATG
The DNA here is from genome assembly GCF_019279795.1 of Protopterus annectens. Classification (NCBI taxonomy): domain Eukaryota; kingdom Metazoa; phylum Chordata; order Ceratodontiformes; family Protopteridae; genus Protopterus; species Protopterus annectens. Next base: position 1,514,198,456 of record NC_056735.1, on the reverse strand, counting down.
TCAGGGTGCCACACAGTCACTTGCCTTCGGGTTACACAGCACACATAATACAGATGTGCTAGGCAACACTTATTGTCAGACACACTGACGTACCACTCACCAGCCCATACAAGGGAATAGTCCCTTTGTGCTGTCTCTTGTGTGTCAGGATCTGACACATAACACATGCAGTCAGGTCACTACAAAGCAAGTACAGGACTGGCACCATCATTGCCCATGCTTGTGCGTAAAACCTCAGATGTTACTCCCTGGACCACATGACATGGTACATGGAGGAACAGTGTCATGATGTAGCCCAGGCCAGTATGACCCTGACCTTGTCTAGCATCTTACACCCACCAAGTATGATGTCACAGTATACAGACAAACATATCATGTTTAACACTTGGCTAACAGATTGGTGTCATTCATAGGGGATACAGTGTCTGTCAGTCTGTGGTGACATGCTCAACATGCCACATAGCTTCACTATGGACAGCTTGCACCTGTCACTCTTGGACCTTTGAATGCTGGCTAAGGCTCTTGCTACCACCATAGTGCATTTGTTGAGCAGGGCTCAAAAGACAAACCCACCTACATAGACATTACAGGTTAAATAACACTAAGGGTAATGTTGCTCAACACCAGATGTGTTACCCTCATATTGCGGCCACTCAGGACTCCCCTCAGTATGGGGGATAACAATATATGTGCACTAACAGATGCCTAATTGAGGGTCACATATGCACACCAGCACTACCAGGTTATGTTTCATACCATGCTTTCTGACCACAGGACTTGGAACGGACAACACAACTAGGGGGTGTATCCATATACATCACAGATACACACACCTCCGGGTTAGTGGCACTGCACTAAGCATCACAGACCATACATATGCAACTACCATTGTTCAAAACTGCCTTTCAGTTTGTTGCCTACTACAGACCACCCTCCCATACTCAGGAACCACACGTGGCTTTCCTGGGAACAGTGGGGGATATGATGGTCTCCACAAACACCATTATATTGGGTGACATCAGATACATGAATATTGACTGGGGATACTACTCATGCCGCAACAACCTCACCCTACAGTCGCTACAATTTGTACATTCATATGCTATGGCACAACCAGTCACCACAGCCACAAGGGGGAATACATATTGGACATGATCATCACCGACATGGGGACGCTATCTTACACACCAGCAATATACCCCTCATTGGTAAGGTCGGAACATACAGCTATCTCAGTGGACATACATATACACTCCACACACCCATCCTGGGTAATCTTGGTGAACGTCTGATGAGCCAATGTCTCACTTCACCAAAGCAAGGTGGTATCCTTCAGAGACCTTGAGACAGTGTGAAATACAGCTCCGACTGCTGAATCCTTTACATACACATTCTATGGACTCCTAGTGGACTGCATGGATTGTGCTACCCCAAATAACAACAAGACTCACTCTTCCAATGGCAGGGGACCTGTCTGATAGACACCATCCATTAATGAGCTGTACAATGTCAGGAGGAAGCTACTACATGATAGAGCACAATCCCAGATGGGGAAAGCATCTGTGATCTGTACTAGCAGACAGCTATGATCACCCCTGTACTTATCTAAGGTCTTCTTCTCACGGACAATTGCACCAGACAAGTAAGACTATCACAAGGACATTGTCTGTTATGTCAGGAACCTGGGTGGACACTCACTGATATGCTGTGAGTTACTGCATACTGACTACACTTACCCTGAACCCACTGGCATAGCCAACATCCTGGCAAACAGGTTCAGTGCAGATGTCTCCCCCCATCCCCCCTAGGGAGCAACTACCCAACCCAACAGAGTGTAACCTCCCTGACCACACAGTAACAGGTGAGTGCTGCCCTCCCCAAAGCATACATTACAGCATCAATGTGACCAGTTGGTGTCCCAGCTTGCATCTTACACAAGCTTAATGACAGACGTAACCCTCACATTACATCACTGTGCAATATTGGAGTTACTACAGGATATGTACCCACGGAATGGCATACAGTGACAGTGTTCCCACTCGACATAGTGGGTGCCAGAATGGAACACAGACAATATTGCCCTATAAGCCTAACTATCCTGTTATGCAAAGCTATGGAGTGTATTGTCATGGGACTCTTACGCATAGACATCAGGAAACTACAGACACACTGTGTCCTACACATTTCAGCATTGTTGTGGGCAGACCTTGCCTCTTGAACATGTTTGTATTCTTTTGACAGTTAACAGGTCCATCAACATAGGGACAGTTGTACACGCAGCCTACCTGAAGCTTACTAAACCCTTCCACACAATAATCCACTGGGCCATTATGCATAGGCTCACCAGCATCGATATGGACACATATCTCACATGATGGATTGCTACCTGGATCAGGGATAGCACCCACATGGTCAGAATTGCTGGTGCCATGTCTGACTATACACCAGTTACACGTGGCATCCCACACGGCTCAGTCCTGGGACCTCTTTTGTTCAGTATATATTTGTCTGATGTACAGGCTACCACAGGGGGAATATGACCGACCTTGTTCACACCTGACTGCAAACTGGGTGCCATGATCACCTCTCCAGCTGCCACATGCATACTCCAACAGGGTCTCTTAGAGATGGATGACTGGTGCCTGAGCCATGGCCTACAGCTAAATGCCATTAGTTGCATAGTCATCCCCTTTGGGAATAACAACATGCCCACACATTAACACATAGGTAGTACTCCATTACATATGGTAGGTGTTGTTAGGTGATTGGGGACATGACTTGTTCGTACTGTCACCTTTGACATTCACGTTGCCGCAGTGGTTGGACAGACCTTCTATATAAACAACCTTATCCCATATGGTTTCACATCTAGATTGAGTGATGTCATTGTGCCCCTATACTAATAACAACCGTGCTTGGTTATAATGCCACCTTTGGGGTGTACCTTACCCAACACCTGCAGCAACTGTACTGGCCACAGATACCCAAGCAACAGCCACCCCTCAACAATATCCATGAATCACATATCTCACAAAATCAGTGTGCCTCACAGTCACAGCCCTTAAGGCCAAACAACACACCAAATACAGTTGTTATAGGGGACTCTATTGTCTGGCACACTGATGTCCCTCTCAACTGACTGAAAAAGGAGAAGGTCACTGTAAGCTGCCTGTCAGGTGGCAGGATCCACCACATAACGCAAGCACTCTGGTCACTCCAAAGCAGGTACAGGTATGACTCTGTCATTGCCCATGCAGGTGTGAATGACATGAGACGTACCTCCCTGGACTACAAGACATGAGACATAGAGCAGCTCTCTGATCATGTAGCCCAGGCTGGTATGACCCTGACCTTGGGTAGCATCTTGCCCTCACCAAGAATGATGCCAGAGTATATAGACAAAATAATCAGTTTAAACAATTCTCTAAAGTATTGGTGTCATTCAATGGGAATCCAGTGTCTGTCAGCCTGGGATGACATGCCTGACAAGCCACGTTGCTTCACTAGGGACAGCTTGCACCTGTCACCCTTAGGCTTTTGTATACTGGCCATGCCTTTTGCCACCCCCATAGTGCATTTTTTAGGCGAGGCTCAAAGGACATACACACCTCCATTGACAACCCAAGGATACAAAATCTAGAGGTAATGCTACTCAATGCCAGACGTCTACACCTCAAGATGCACACACTTGAGGCTCTCCTCAGTATGGAGAATATCGATGTCTGTGCAGTAACAGAAACCTGGTTCAAGGCTCCTGAGAGCACCCCAGCACAACCAGGTTATAACTCATACTATGTGTTTCACACACAAAACTCGGACCGAAGCACAAAAGGAGGGGTAGTATCTATATTCATCAAAGATACCTACACCTCCAGGTTAGTGGCACTGCACGAAGCATCAGAAACCATCCATGTGCAACTAACAGTGGGCCAAACTGCATTTCAGTTTGTAGCCTGCTACAGAACACCCTCCCTATTACAGGAACCCCACTTGGCATTCCTGAGAACACTGGAGAATATCAAGGTCTCTCCTACAACTATGTTATTGGGTGACTTCAACTACCCAAACATTGACTGCAACAACTACTCATGCCCAAACACACTTGCCCAACGGTTCCTTGAAGTTATAAACTGTAATGCGATGGAACAACTGGTCACCTCTCCCACAAGAGGGAACAACATATTGGACCTGGTCATCACCAACATGGGGACTCTATGTTCCACACCAGAGGTAAACCCCTCATTGATAAGATTAGACCATTAACAAATTTCCGTGGACATCCATATCCCGTCCCCACTCCCAGCCAAGGAAATCACTGTATAAAATTTCTCAAACGCCAACTTTGCACTTCTCAAGACTGAGGTGGAATCCTTCAAAGCCCACAGGCCAGAGGATAACAGGCCAATCCGCAGAATCCTTTACAAATGCATTGTATGAGCACCTGCAGGAATGCATGGATCGTGCTATCCCAAATAAAACAAAGCCTCACTCCTTCAAAAACAGGAGACCTGTTTGGTGGACCCCGGCCACAAATAAGCTATACAACAGAAGGAGGAAGCTACTACATGACAGAGCAAAATCCCAAAAATGGAAGCCATCTCTGATCAGTATTAGCAAGAAACTTCAATACCTCATAAAATCATCAAAGGCCAGTTTCCAAAGGGAAATTGCCCTAGACACTACAGATAATCACAAGTCCTTCTTTAGTTATGTCCATAATATGGGTGGAAACTCCCAGATATGCTCTGAATTATTGCATAATGGTACAAAATATACTGAAACTACAGACAGCCACCATCCTGGCAGACAGATTCAGCACAAACCTCTCCCCCCCTTCACCCACAAAGGAACAAATGCCTATCCCAACTGAATGTAACCTCCCTGACATCACAGATGCACAGGTGAAAGCTGCCCTCACCAAAGCAGAAAACACAGCAGCTATGGGACCGGACGGTATCCCAGGCTGTGTCTTACACAAGCTCCAAGAAGAACTGAACCCCATAGCTGGCATTAGGCACTCGCCAAACCCACGGCCGCGGGGAGCCCCCGATTATCTCCCCACATACGAGGGCCCCCATATGAAACAGCTGCAGGTTTCAAAATCACTCCCACTCCTTGCTTGGCGCCTCGTTCATTTCGGCAGCGCCATCGCGCGATTCCACTTTTTTTTTCCCCTGAAAGAACTTGCTTCCTTGATGGCTGCAGCCATTCAGGTCCATTGCTTTACTTGTTAGCTGCTCTCAATCAGGTCCGCTTCAGTGAAGCAAGGGACCTAATTGGCTGTATAAATCAAGAAGCAAGTTCTAGCCAAATTGGTATAAACGATTATTGGTATATGTTTTTCTTTTTCTTACAGACTGTGGCTAAAAGGAGTACCAGTTGGACTATCCACATAGAAAAAAAATAAAAATATAAACAAACAAATTAGCCAAACTAATGAACTAAGTAAATAAATAAAACCTTGTCCCTTGAGATTTAGTAAATAGTTTTATTAATAGCAGTAGTAAGTGCGACAGAAATTAACTATTTTATGTTTATAAGTACACATCAAAGTCCTCTGTCAACAACTCCTTCCTTTAGATCACATTCTAAGGGTCAAATCTATTGTTTTGTTCTCTGTATACATCAAATAAGTACTTTTCTAGGGTTGTCCATAATTCAGTCTTTCCCCTAGGGTTGCTTTATTTGCCTAGGTGTACTTTATTTCATTAACAATTCCCTCATAAGTCACAATACATTGGATCAATAAAGGCTGCAGTCACTTTTTTTTTTGATATTACACCCTTGGTATAAGAGTGGTTTGAGATATGGTAAACATTGTGATTTGGTAAACATTATTTACTAACTTCATTAACTACAAAATGTAAAATAACTCCTATAATTTGTTTTGCAAGGCATTTCACCCATTCTGTCCTAACTAATTAGTAAACCAAAAGTCATTATAAGCATGTGAAAAGGACTTTCTTACGTGCATTGTTTCTATCTCTCTGTTACTTCAGCATTTTCAGGCAATTTGACTTTAGTAACACATAGACAATCAAATTATTGCCATTACATAATATAGCAATAACCCACGCCTGGGTGTGGGTAATGCTGGATTTACCCACGGTTGGCGTGGTTTGGTCCCGAGGGCGAAGCCCGAGGGACCAAACAAAGCCAACCGTGGGTAAATCCAGCATTACCCACACCCAGAAGTGGGTTATTGCTATTATACAATGGCATTATTTAAGAAAATAAATAATTATTTTTCTTAAATAATGGCATTGTATAATGCCTCTTTACTGCCCTTCCACAGCTGTCTGGTATTCTGCGGCAGTTCTGATGTACTGCGCACTTGCGCAGTACATCAGAACTGTGGGCAAAAGCAACGGAGAACGCAAGATCTCCATTGCTTTTTTTTACTGTCTCGCTATGTTAAATAGGTTTAACATAGCGAGACAGCTTTAAAATAAGCAACGGATATCTCCATTGCTTATTTTAAAGCTGTCTCGCTATGTTAAACCCATTTAATATAGCGAGACAGCTTTAAAAAAAAAAGCAACGGAGATCGCAAGATCTCCGTTGCTTTTTACACACTGTGTTGCTATGTTAAAGGAGTTTAACATAGCAAGACAGCTTTAAAAAAAGCAACGGAGATCTCCGTTGCTTTTTTTTAAACCTGTGTCGCTATGTTAGACTCTTTTAACATAGCGAGACAGTGTTTTATACTAACGGAAAAAGTCCGGGCGACCGGACCTTTTTCCGTTAGTATACTGAGGGATTTACAACGGGCACGCTGGTTGGGCTTGCCAATCAGCCTGCACGTTTTAGGGGAGGAATTGTATAATATCCTATTTTATGTACTTTGTCTGTCCTGTAAATTGGGTTGTCTGTTTAAAACTCAGCCTTAGAAATTTAAGTGCTGTGAGGAAACCTGGTAAAGTTAGTCATAACAATCTTAGGTCAGAGAGAAGGCAGATTTTTCCTCATAAGTAGACTGCTTGGTATAATTTTATCAACAGGATTCTTTTCTGCAGAATGTGAATATTTACTTTGAGTCACCAGGAAACAGCTCAAAACACTTGATTCACCAAAAGAATATGTAATTACATATGCAGGACAGGAAAGATCTTCAATTAATTATGAAGTTTAATTATTCTAGATTATTTCATTTGCTTATATTTTGTCTTTCAGTACAGGCAGTACGTTTCCAATTTTCATGTTTGCACTAATCCACTTAACTGCTTGTGTGACTTTAGGAAATCCTAATATAGTTTTCCAGATTTCATGAAGTAAGAGGAAATGTGCACAACAGAGAAATACGTCCCGCATTAGTCTAAACAAGTGAATCAGGGTACTAGTCAATTCTCTGAAAGCAGACTGAGGTAAACATAGCTTCCAAAACTAAGAATAACCATAAGGCATCTTTCAGTTAAGTCCACAGTCTTAAGGGCAACACCCAAGAATGTGTGGAATTAGTTGTAGATGGCATCACCTATACTCAGCCGGAAGACATAGCAAATCTGCTGTCTGATAAATTCAGCTCAAATTTCACCAACATATCACTTCCAGATCTCCCCCCAAAAATCCCCTCTACCACTCCACTTCCAAGTATCACAAAAGAACAGGTTGCCACTGCACTCTCTAAAGCTTAAAATACAGCTTTACTGATGCCTGACAATATGAAGAGTAAAGCAAAATTTGAGAAAGGGAAGGAAAAAGTAATGTGCATAGCATCAGAAGTCCAAGATGGAGGTGGGGAGTGATCAAGGGAAGATTGGAGAGTATGGTGTGTGTGTGTGTGTGTGGTTGTGTGTGTGTGTGTGTGTGTGTGTGTGTGTGTGTGTGTGTGTGTGTGTGTGTGTGTGTGTGTGTGTGTGTGTGTGTGTAAAACAGTAGGCCTATAGGCCTAGGGCCCCATTTCACCCAAGTCCAGACCTGTACATAGAGGTCCTGCAATGTATAATTGGTGCAACTACATCCTAGTAACTTTCCCTTTGTGAGATGGGCTAACATAGTGTGGTACACAGGCCTGTAGTAATTAGGAGCACTGTAGCTACAGGTCAGTCAGTTTGCAGCATGAACTAAAAGGTTGTTTAGGAGGGGTATCAGCAATAGGGTGATACGTAGACAGGAAGTCCCTAGGGGGCCCCCAACTTGACATCTGCCGGGGGCCCCCAAAATGCTAACACCGGCCCTGATGAACCCTCACATTAAGTCACTGTTCAAACTTAGCCTTACTACAGGATATGTACCCAAATAATGGCATATAGCTACAGTGGTTTCACTCTGCAAAGGTGGTGCCACAACAGACCCTGGGAACTATCGCCCCATAAGCCTGACTAGTCTGGTCTGTACAGCTATGGAGCGTATTATCATGGAACTCATGAACAAAGACATTGGGAGCCTCCAGACACTGGACCCTACCCAATTTGGCTTTGTTAAGAGCAGATTTTGCCTCTTAAACCTAGTTGATTTCTTTGAAACAGTTACCAAAGCTATGTATGAGGGCAAGGTAGTCCACACAGCCTACATGGACCTCGCAAAAACATTCAACACAACATCCCACTCGGATGTCATACATAAGCTTAACAGCTTAAAAATCAACCCCTATATCACAAGATGGGTTGCAAACTGGCTCAGGGATAGAACCCACATTGTCAAAATCGCAAGTGCCATGTCCAAATACAAACCAGTTACAAGTGGCATCCCACAGGGCTCAGTTCTGGGACCTCTCTGGTTCGGTATATACTTCTCTAAGGTTCAGGCTAACACGGGGGCATTATGGCTGACAAGGTTCGCAGATTACTGCAAACTGGGGGCCATAATCAACTCTCCAGCTAACACAAGCATCCTCCAGAAGGGTCTCGCAGAGATGTTTGCTGCAGAGCCACAAGCTTGAGCTACATGCTATAAAGTGCGTAGTCATCCCCTTTGTGAAAAACAAGGTGCACACAAATTACCACATAAGTGGTAATCCATTAAGTACAGAAGTAGTAACTTAAGATTTGTGGACCAATGTAGATAGTAATCTCTCCTTTGATAATCACATTGCCAAACTGGTTACAAACACCTTCTATATATACCACCTTATCACGAACGGGTTCGCATCTACATCAAGTGAGGTCATTGTGCCCCTCTACTCGTCAGTCATCAGCACTATACTTGAATACAATGGCCCTTTTGGGATGTACCTTACCCACCACCTGCAGCACCTGGAGAGACCCAAAAGTACCTCTCCAAGAGGGTCATGGGCTACAAACAGATGTCATATGCAGCTCACCTAAGGAAACTCCAGCTCTACTCAGTTGCTAACCACCTACTCAGAGGCAATCTATGCCTGACATACAAAGCCATGTCAAAGCCCGAATTAATGGACATGCTCCACCTCAAAAATCCAAGTCCCTAAGAGATACATGCTCCAGGGACTTAAACCTCAGCACGGAATAAAACGGACATGCTGGAGGGACAGATTTATTTCCCAGAGGCTCCCCTCACTCTGGAATAGAATCCCAATTCATATTAGACATAGCCCCTCGCTGACCCTCTTCAAGGCAAATTTGGACACATGGATGGGAAATCACAAATTCACCCCTGGGATCTCTTCTGTGTCCCTGCTAGACAGAGGCACAGTAGCCTAAATGTACATGGGCTATCTTGTGTGACCTACTATTCACTGGCACAGTGTAGTACTCTGACAGGGCTTCAAAAGCCAAAAACACTCTGGCAAGGCTTGTACATACCCTAGGGCAGATAGCCTACTATCGACCTCTGAACCTATGCTTCTGCTCAGGATGCACAATATTTACTGCTGATACTGTTTGCAGGTCTTTATCGTGTTTGCTTTCCCAGTTTCTATGAACAACTTAGGTATCTGTGGAACATGTTTGATCATGACAGGGTTCCACTATATTATATAAGTGTCTGTTGTCATGTAACTGTGTGCACAGGGTGGATTGCTGGATAGTGAGAGGTTCCTGGGTTAACACATGCAACTGCCAGATGTGTGGCCCACTGCTGTAGTCAGACATGGCCTAAGTGTGTGAGCATGCCCAGTTCAGGCTTTCCATGTTTTGTTGCCTGACATATGTCTCATTTATCCAAGTGTGTGAGCATGCCCAGTGTGACCTTTCAGTATGTTGCAATCTGAAGTCCACTACATTTGTGGATGTGTGTGAACATAACCGATATTAACATTTATACTGTGTGTGTTGGAAGTCAAGTTCTGTTCTTACTGCAGGACTCACCTTTGTGTCATAACTCAACAGGGATTATGCTGTGCCTGCAGGGTTTCCATGAGATACTTTGCATAGACTTATCAACATTCCTTCATACTGGCTGAACAGTACAATGCTGTCATGGTTTAGTGGTTCAGTACTTTAACTATGGTGCACAGTATCCTGGGTTCGAGGCCCATCCCTGCTTTATATTTCCATACTGAGCAGACTAGACTGCTTAAGGGGCAGTTAAGCAAATATGAGCATGTTGGCTTTTGTTCTGCTATGCCCTACTTAGACCAGGCTTGTCCGACATTGCTGTATATCCAACAACTCTGCTGGACATTGCCCAATATTACTCAACACTGACCACAGTTGTACTAGTTGGTGTGTGTATTCTGTTTGCATATACTACATGGTGGTAAATGCTGTTTAGCACTACCTTAAATTTCTTGACACATGGCAATCATGCCTCAGGTGGTGCTGCAGGGATGCCTATGTCGGATGCACATACTACACTCCCTGTATATGTTTGAAGCAGGTAGTGTCAACTTAGGCATCCATTTTACTATATGTGCGGGTCAGAGAGAGGTATCATTTCCAGGGTTCCTACTGAGCCAGTGTATGTGCTATGCATTGCCTATTTGCCAAGGCCAAAGGATACTGGGCACGCCTCCTTCTGCCTTCTGGGGCAGGCTCAGGTTGTTCCTCCTCTGAGTGTCGCTCTGCCTGTGATGACCTTGGCAATGGTGGGGGCCTGTTTGGGCCAGGCCTATGCTGGTCCTACTGCAGCTGTTTTTGCAAAGGATCATACTATGTAGCATAGCACATACCATGACAATTTGGGTATATGTAGTTGGAGTGTACTGCAAGGCTCCACCAGATGTGTCCAGGCACCGGAACCGTGACTTGAGCAGCCCAAACACACGCTCAATTACATTTCGTGTTTGTGTGTGTGCCTCATTATGGCATTCCTGTTCAGGTGTGTGTGCGTTTCTGATGGGTGTCATCAGCCACAGCTCCAGTGCACAGCCAGCATCCCCCACTAGGTGACCATGTGGGATGTCCCCATTGGCAAATGTCTGGTACAGCTGCGTCAGATGCCAGATATGGGAATCATGGTAGCTTCCAGGGCAGCCAGCACACACATTCAGTATTATGCCCTGGGCATCACACACAACCTGGCAGTTGATGGAGGGGAAGCCCTTGCAGTTGAAGTAGACCCTACCCCACTCACCGGCTGGTGCTTTGATGCATATGTGCATGCATTCTATTGCACCCACTACCTCAGGGTATTCCGCTATTTGCTGGAAGAGATGCATATTGCTGGCCAATACCTCACGGGAATTGGGGAAATATACATGATCACCGACATGTGCTGACATGGCATCCAGAAACTGTTGCAGTACCCTGGATGCTGATGCCTGTGATATCCCCATCATATCACCAGTTGGTCTCTGGAAGGTACCTGTTGCTAGTATTCGTAGGCCAACACATACCTTGGTTTCCACTGGAATGGGTTCCCCTCTGTTGGTTCTGTGTGTGATGCGTGGCCTGCACAGCTCAACAATTTGCTGCTTGAGGTCTCTGTCCACTCTATAGCGCTCCACTATCTCCAGCTCATGTAGCCCCTGGTAGGTTACCCTGGGCCTGTGCACTCTTCTCCATCTCCTCACTGGGGGTTGGTTGGCAGCATTCCCATTGTCACCACCCTCAGCGTGTTGCATATGTCGATTTATGACAGCAATGGCAGCCCCTAACATTTCCTTGTCTCAGTTAAGCCTTTTCAGTATTCACTTCTCTTAGCTTACTGCAGTGCTGCAGTGTCTCTGAGCAATACATGGTGAAACGTCGTTTGCAGAGTTTTAAGTGCTGGGCTGGGCTGGGCTGGTTTACTGCCTGTGTAATTGCCTGATTCTGATTATTTCCACGTGCTAGCTCTGCTGACTCTCCCTGGTTAACTTCCTACTGTTTGTTGTGCTTCCTTTTCCCTTTCCATTTCCTGAGGGGGCAGCGCCACACACACTAGCGCAGATGCGCGTACACATGCTAACATGCACGCACACAGGCTTAGATGGACTTCCACCAGCTAATTCCTGCCTAAACTCGCTCACACGAGCGCAGAGGCGCTTACAAGACTTTAAACTTCCTTATACATGTTTACTCCGGCTTAAACACCCTCACTGATGCTTCCACGCGCTCACACTGTCTTACTCGGGTTTACAGGTGCGCACACATGCGCATACACGGTGCAAGCATTTTTCAAGAAACTTTGGTGATACCCACAGTGTGCACCTTCTATTTCTTGACTTTAGCTAGGATACCTGATGACACACCTCTTCCAGTGATGAGCAACTGACAGCTAACACATGACACTCTGCTCCAATGAGATTATCTTCTTTTATACATACCCCCTCCTGATGTCACCTATAGCCTACTCTGTTACTCCCCTTATCCTAGTCTTACACTCCACTGACTGTGCTCATTTGCTATGTAGACTTGGGATTCACTATCCTTACCCTCATTTGCATAGGATTGCCTACTAATGCTTGATTACATCTCTTAGACTGGGTTTCCCCCTTAGCAACCCCTACTCGGTAGCCATGTTGTATTCAGCATGCCATTGCCTTGCATTGTACAATACAAATCCCCATAAAATCCACATTTGTGGGTTTTAATTTTTATTTTTCTGGTTTTTTGAGAGCAGCCCATTTGCGTGACGCTGCACTATGCTTAAACATGGAAAATCGGAAAAAAAAATGTAATTACTTTTTTTTCATTTTGCATCGGGTAACATTACCAATGGCCGTATGTTTGGCCATTGGCATGCTTCCTCTACTGGATGCAATCTTTATTTGGAGCTGTCATGGCTCTGTTTTGCTATTTTCAGAATGGTACTCAGTTGTCAACTGAGTACATTTCTGCAGATAACACTACTCTTACTCGGACAGGTTCAGGTTTCCTGGATCGCAAATCTACCTCATTTTCATGCCTTTCAGCTGCAATTGAGGTAATTTGCATGTCCCAGCCCTGTCCGTGTAAGAGCCATTTTAGGACCTCTCTTACACGCCCCTACAGGCTGTTCCTAGATCACTCATCAGACATGATGGCTGCATGGAGTCTTACTCTACTCTTAGACTCCGTGCAAGCCATCGTGAATCTGGCCCACACTGTTCTGATGATGTATTTTTGCTTTTAAGATGAAAGCGCTTAACATAGTGTGTTTTGTTGTGTTTTTAATGGATTTTTTATTGAAAGTCTCTATTGTATCTTGAGCTGATGCTGAATTTTTTTCTTTTTATTATGTATTGGTGTGCAGCTGTACATGCCCAAATAATAGTGTTAGAAGACATTAGACTGTTAATGGAAGAAGAAAGGGTACAAAGAGAAAGGCTTTGGAATGGTTCTGTTATTTGGAATACAGGTAAAGAAACCCCAAAGCAGAAATGCAAGCAACCTCCACCCCCCAACACAAACCAAATCACACATAACCCACAAACTCAGTGTGCCACTCAACCACAGCCCATAAGGCATAACAACGTACCCAACACTCTAGTCATAGGTGACTTTATAGTCAGGCACACTGATGTTCCACTCACCAGCCTAAACAAGGAGAAAGTTACTGTCAGCTGCCTGTCAGGTGCCAGGATCTGCCACATAACACATGCACTCAGGTCACTCCACAACAAGTACAAATATGACTCTGTCATTGCCCATGTTGGTGTGAATGACCTGAGATGTACCTCCCTGGACTAAATGAAAAGAGACATGGAGGAGCTGTCCGATCTTGTAGACCAGGCAGGTATGACCCTAGCCCTGAGTAGCATCCTGCCTTCACCTAGAATGATACCACAGTACAAGGACAAAATGATTGACTTCAATAATTGGCTAAGCTTCTGGTGTCATTCCAAGGGGATCCAGTATCTGTCTGCCTGGGACAACATGATCGACAAACCACGATGCTTTGCCAGAGATGGCCTGCACCTGTCACCCTTTAGATTCTGGATACTTGCTAAGGCTCTTGCCACCCCTACAGTGCCTTTTTTAGGCAAGATTTAAATGACAAGTTCACCACCATAACAGGTACAAGCAAGCAAAATCTGAGGGTAATGCTACTTAATGCTAGAAGTCTAAACCTGAAATGCAGTCACTTGAGGCACTTCTTAAAATGGAGAACATCGACATCTGTGCAGTGACAGAGACCTGGTTCAAGGCTCCAGAGGGCACCCCTGCATTACCAGGCAATAATTCATACCACACCTTTCAGCCACCTAACCTGGACCGAAGCACTAAAGCCGGAGGCGTATCCATGTTCATTAATGATATCCACACCTCCAGGCTAGTCTCTCTGCATAATGCATCCGAGATTATCCAAGTGCAACTAACTCTGGGCAAGACTGCAATCCAAATTGTAGCTTGCTACAGATCCCCCACCATGCCCCAGGATTCCCACTCCTCATTTCTTGATACGCTGGAAATATTAGGGTACAACCTAACACCCTAATAATGGGCAATTTCAACTACCCCACCATTAACTGGGAAAACTACTCATTTACCAACTTATGTGCTCAAAGTTTTCTGGAATTCATAAATTCCAATGCCTTGGATCAACTTATCCACACCCCCCACCAGGGGCAGCAGTATCCTAGACCTGGTCATTACCAACATGGGCAACTGGTGTTCCACACCAGAAGTCAAATCCTCATTGGTCAGATCCGACCACAAGTGAATCACCCTAGATATCCACATCCCACTCCCACCCCCCATTAGGGAAACAAACGTAAAAAATTTCTCCAAAGCCAACTTCACACCTCTTAAGACAGAAGTGGCAAACTTCACGACACCCATGCAGTAAGAAGCTGAGATCCCTCATAAAATCCTCCAAAGCTAGTTATGAAAACAAAATCACCACCGATTCTAAAGACAACCACAAAGCATTCTATAGTTATGTCAAGAATGTCAATGGCAACACTGAGATCTGCTCTGAGTTACAGCACAATGGCACTAAATATACAGAAACAACTGATGTTGCCAACATCCAGGCAGATAGGTTTAGTGCTAACTTTACCCCTCTCTCATCCCCTAAAGGGCCCATCTCTATACGGGAAGAATGCAAAGTTCCTGTAATCACGGCTGCACAGGTAAAAAACACACTCTCCAAAGCCAAGAACACAGCATCCATGGGACCAGACAACATCCCAGGCTGCATTATACATGAACTACAGAATGAACTGGCACCCCACCTAAGTACCATGTTCAATCATAGCCTCACCTCTCGCTTTGTGCCCACTGAATGGCACACAGCAACGGTTATCCCACTCCACAAAGGATCCCAGGAACTACCGCCCCATTAGCCTAACGAGCCTGGTCTGCAAGGCTATGGAATGTATCATCATTGAACTTATAAACAATGACATTGGTAATCTCCAAACTCTGGACCCTACTCAGTTCGGGTTTCTAAAAGGCAGATCATGTCTCCTAAACCTAATAGACTTCTTTGAAGCGGTCACCAAAGCCGTAGATGAGGGTAAGGTGGTTCACACAGTCTGTCTAGACCTCCCCAAGGCTTTTGACACCACCCCCCCACTCTAGAATTATAGATAAACTCACTAAACTAGGTATAAATCCCTATTTCACAAGATGGGTTGCCAGCTAGCTCACTGACAGAACCCACACTGTGAAAGTAACAGACTCTAAATCCAACTTTAGACCAGTGACAAGTGGAGTACCACAGGGTTCAGTCCTAGGTCTTCTCCTGTTTGGTATCTACTTCTCTGAAGTACAGGCTAGCACAGAAGGTCTTTGCCTAACAAATTTCACAGATGACTGCAAACTAGGAGCCATAATCAAAACTCCTAATGATGTGAACATCCTACAAAAGGGCCTCATTGAGACAGATGCATGGTGTCAAAGCCATGGCCTCAAGCTCAATGCCAAAAAGTGCATTGTCATCCCTTTTGGTAAATCCTCTGTACCCATGAACTACAACATAGGCGGCAGTATACTTAACACCGAAAGTGTGATAAGAGACCTTGGGACACAGGTGGACAGTAGTCTCTCCTTTGATAATCACATCGCCACAGTAGTCAGGAAATCCTTTTACATGGCACACCTCATCACAAAAGGTTTCTCATCCAGGAAAAAATAGGTCATTGTTCCCCTCTAATCATCACTCATTAGACCCATTATAGAGTACACTGCCCCTTTTGGTATGTACCTCACAAGACATCTACAACAACTGGAAAGGCCACAGAAATACCTCACAAAGAGGATTACCAGCCTCAAACGCATGCCCTACACAGACCGTCTCAAAAACCTCCAGCTTTACTCTGTCGCATATCGCCTACTCAGAGGCGATCACTGCCTAACATACAAAGCTATGTCAAACCCAGAGCTGTTGGACATGCTCCACTTAAAGAAATCCCAATCCCTCCGAGCTACACTCTCTAGGGACCTAAACCTTGTCACCACAATAAACAGAACATACTGGAGGGATAGATTCCTGTCCCAGAGACTTCCCATACTCTGGAACAAAACACCTGTCTATATCAAACAAAGCTCCTCATTAGCACTCTTCAAGAAAAATCTTGATGATTGGATGGGAGACAAGAAAGTCACCCCGGGGATCACTTCTGTAGCTCTGCTTGATAGGGGCACAGGAAAATAATTTTCTTGGGTGGCAAAAGCCAGGGTACCATTTGGCTAGGCTTATATAGGCCCTAGGGCCAATAGCCTAGTACCTACCTATGAACCTATGAACATATATATATATATATATATATATATATATATATATATATATATATATATATATATATATATATACATATATATGGGTTCACTTCAATTCACTGAACTTTCAATTCACTGACTTTCATTTCACTGACACCATTTCACTGAAATTCATTTCACTGAAACTTAATTTCACTGAAAGTTCATTTCACTGACAACTAGTATTAGCAATAAAATGGAATATTCCCCCTTCCCCACTGTAGTGCAACCCTGGAGTTAGAATATATAGTTAGGGGGGTGTGGGGGCAGAGCCCCACATCGAGGGTGGGCGCAGCTCACTTCATTTCATATGATATTCTTACGTTTTGATATAATATTGCTTAGTAAAAGAAAAGTAAGTGGGGGGCTGCGCCCCACCACACCCCCCGATGTGGGGGGCTCTGCCCCCACACCCCCCTAACTATATATTCTAACTCCAGGGTCGCACTACAGTGGGGAAGGGGGCATATTCCATTTACTTTGTAATAATACTTGTCAGTGAAATGAACTTTCAGTGAAATGAAGTTTCAGTGAAATGAATTTCAGTGAAATGGTGTCAGTGAAATGAAAGTCAGTGAATTGAAAGTTCAGTGAATTGAAGTGAACCTATATATATATATATATATATATATATATATATATATATATATATATTGTGTAAAAATAATGTAAAGATATTAGATGTAACAATAATAGAACTAGGGAGAATAACTGTAGTGAATCTGAGATGGAAAATGTATGTATATGGGGTTATAGCCTTATATGCATATGTGACAAAAAAAGAGAGAAAAACAATGTTTAAAAGTATACTTAATTATGTTTGCATGAATATGGATATACTAATCACAAGTGACTTTAATTATAACCTAAGGAATAAAAAGAAGTCACAGAAATTGTGAGGAATGGAAAATTAACAATATGAAGCAATAAACACTGGGCATATAAAAGGAACAAAATTAAGACAGAAATGGATTGCTTTTTAATATCAGAAATTTTAAAAATTATTCAACAAGGAACAAAGTATACTAGATTTTCTGATTGTGTGGCTATTTGGATAACATTCATGAAAATGAAGAATATGTTAAAACAGGATAAGGAAAAAAAGAATTAATGAAAAAGAATTGGATACAGGAAAAAGAAAATATCTTATAGAACTATGGAAACAACATATTAGAGTGAGACCTTTCTATGAAAATTGGACTATGTATTGGGTACAATTTAAAAAGAAACATTGACAGGTATTTTTAGAATGTGTAGAAGAGAAGAGGAAAAGAGGAAAAGAGAATACACAGTATTAAGGAAAAACATGTTTTAAAGGTTTAGTAGAAAGGAATAAAATATTATATGAGAAAGAAAGAGAATATGCAAAAGAAATCAAGAAAAAATTAATAACTTATTATATAAGCAAAATTATTGCTTACAAGGGAAAAAGAGAAAGTAGCACCCTATTTATATAAAATAATGAAAGATAAAAAAATAGTAGTAAGACAATTAAAAAATAAAGAAGGGAAATAAGTTAAGAAGCAAAAAGGAATATATGTAATAATTAGGAGCTATGCATTAGATTTATATGGCAAAAGAAAAGTGTTCATAGAACACGTTTATGATGGTGAGAAATTTAGTAAAAAAAAGACAATGAATATTTAGAGAAAAAATAAATTTAAAGGAGTTGAATGAAATTATGAAAAATATTAATATAAATTCAGCCACGGGATTAGATGGGTTTGAATATAATATGTATAAAGCAATGGAAGAGTGATAAAAATGATATTTGTACAAGTTATGAATGAATGATGGACACAGGGATTAAGTATAAGGAAATTTATATAGGTTTTAAAATGTATGTATAGGAAAGGAATAAAGATGAAATTAGAAATTGGAGACCTATAATGTTAAATAATATGGACTGTAAACTTTTATGAGAATAATAGCTGAAAGAATACAATGTAAAATGGAAAGGTTATATGATCAAAATGTGTATGGAAGAAAAGGAAAGGGAAGTAAGGATTTGTTGTGGTTAATAAGAGAAGAAATTGATGACAGTATTACTAAAAAAGGAGAAGTAAAGGCTAAGATAGGTGATGTAAGTAAGGCATATGATAATATTCAATATGAGGCACTATGGAGAATTTTGCAGGAATATAACATAAGTGACAAAGTATTACAAATTATTAAATCATTATATGAAAAAAGTATGTGAAATGAAACATAAACAGCTGGATTGGGGAAGATCTGATAATAGAGTGTGGAATAAAAAAAGGATGAACAGTCAGCAGTGGGATATTTTCATTACTCATGAATATAGTCACTGTGGAAATAAATAACATGACAAGTAATGGAGGATGTAAAATGATGAAGGAGGTACAAATACCAATAATGCATACTTATGCAGATGACATTGTAATAATTGCTAAAAATAAATTATGGATGGAAGACATAAATAAAAAATTAAGTATTATACTTAAGAAAATTGGTTTAAGTATAAATAAGGAGAAAAGTAAAGGTTTTGGTTATGAAGGGATACTAGGAAGGGCAGAATATAATGAAAATTATATAGATTTATTGGAGATAGTATTTGGTAAAAGTGAATATAAACAAGAACAATGGGACAACTTTAGTAAAGGAATCAAATGAATGATTGCTTTCTGGAAAACATATAGATTTTCATACAGAAAGAAAGCACATTTGATAAATACTATAACATTTGATAAAATAGCCTATGTGGCAAACATTTATATGATACCAGTGAAATATGAAAAAAATATGATATTTTCATTCATCTGGGGGTTGAGATTGGACCCCGTAAAGACAGGAATTTTATATATGCAAAGAAGAGTGGGGGGGCTGGGACTGATAAATTGAATTGTACATGCAACCTCTTTCAATATGTATAAACTATTAAAAGGAGTTATGAAAAATAATAAAAAATTGATAGAGTCAATAATGTATGGTAAATACAAGCAACTTTGGGAAGAAATGGAAATGAATAATAAAATAAGTAAATGTGTCATTAATGAAGAAATAAAAGAATTTCATAGTAAACTGATGTTATGGAAACAAAAAAGTATGTAATAGAAAATAATAAAAAGGAATAGTATGTAAATATTATGAAATATTTTTATTTTGTTGATCCATGGAAAGAGTTAGAAACAAGTAAGAAAAAAAAAACAATAATGATTAGATATACAAATTACAAAAGAATTAAAGAATGTAATGATTTTTTTTGTGGAGGCTGTCCATAGGTAAAATACTAGTAAAAGCAAATATGGCATATAAAAGTAAACAAGATGGAATATGTAATAAGTGCAAACTGTTTGAAACTTCAGAAATTTTTTTTAAATGTGAAAGAATTCAAGAGTTATGGAAAGATGTGTGTAAATATGATTTGATTAAAGATTATTTGAAATTTGAAATCTTAAATATAGACATGATAGAATAACGTTATCATGGAACAAGATCTCAAGAAAAGCCTAAGAAAATGGACAGAGTTATATTTTATGTAACATAGACAATATGGAACAAGAGACTTAATGAGATAAAATGCAATGGTAAATGGACATTAACAAGAATACTGGAAAAAATATGGTTTTGGTTGTGGGTAAAAGGGTGGGAAAAACACTTAAAAGAAGTTGATGTATTGAATGATGTAACATATTTAAATAATGTAAATATGTGAATATGTAAATATGTAGATATATAAATAATATGACATGTATGAATGTTTAGAAATAAAAAAAATACTCATTTCAGAGTTGCTGAGAGGACATGTTTGGTCTGCGCACTTCCTGCTTCAGTTCTTGGCACAGCGGCAGGTCAGAGAAGCAGAGACTTGCAGCAATAGAGTCAAGAGAGAGGTTTGGTGGTGATTTGGAGCAGAAGAAGGCAGTCAAGCCTTCAAATCAGCTTAAAAATCTGTTGGGAGATAAGAGACGAGAAGGTAGTTGAGCCTTCTATATCTTGTATCTGAGGTCAGAGAATCAAGACAGAAGGCACATGTGCCTTCTAGTGGTGTTTCAGTGGGTGGAGATGATGGTAAGAAGACAGTTCAGTTTTCTATGGATATTTTTGAAACAGAAGAAGGGTGCATAGTCAGAGAAAGGGCAGACAAGCCTTTTCCAGATTTAGAAGAGATTTTCCAGAAGCAGCTAGTCCAGGAAGAGAACCAGTGTGATGAGGGGTGTATAATTACAACCCATGTTTTATTAGAGAAATTATCTGGGGAAAGTGAGCCTGAGAGTGGCAAGGATATGGCACGGGGAGATATAATGGAATAAATTCAAAATGAAGAGGTACTTCTGATGGTAAGATAAAAACTTATGTTCATATGGTTAATGAAAAAGCAAAAAAGGAACATCAGGAAAATAAACTGTTATAAAACAAAGGAAATTTATACTGTTAGGATTTTCTCCAAGGAAGAAAGAAAAATAGAATGATATGAGGTATTGGACAATGTTATTTCACCTTTAGGAACTTCTCTAGCAAAGCTAAGAACTTTCATCCATATAAGCAGAAGAACTTTTGTGATATAATTTTTGAAAATGGTCAGGCAATAGAAAATATTTTTCATCAATATGAAAATAATAAAGTGTGCTGTGTGGAATGCTTATGTAGTTATTTTTTCAGAAAGATTAAGAAGAAAATTAATTTCAATTTAGAACAGAAACCGCGAAAGATACTTTGAAAAGACATTTAAATAGCATATATAAACATGTCTTGGGAAATTCTAAAGTTTTCAACAATAGAGGATTGTGGACTAGGGGTTGGGATTGTAATGTTGTACTAAAAATGGAAAAATGATAAAATTGGTCATATCCCCAGTATCATAAATATAGATGTTCAAAAAGGTGTTGTTATATATTGGGGTTAACCACAAACTTGCTTCCACTGTGGGAAATCAGATAATTTGACTATTTATTGTACAAAAAATATATGTTTTATATGTGGTGTAATAGGTCATGATGCCAAAAAATGTGAGTTAAAATGTTATAAATGCAATAAGGTATGTCATATTTGGATAGATTATAAAGAAAGGAAAGAAGAAATGCATAAAGTTATGGAACCAGTAAGTGAATAAGAACAGGGACAAAATCATATAGAAAAAATGTAGAAGAAACAGTCAACAAAAGTGATAAAGTATGACACATAAAAAACAAGAATCAAATATAGAAGAAAGTACTGAAATTAATGACAAAGAAGATATTACCTGGAATATATTAAAAAAAAATCTATAGCCGAAAGAGTGAGAGAGAAAGAAAAAAATATTGGATAGAAAGCAAAGGAAAGGAAGAAAGGAAAATGGCAAAGTTTTTATTCTTTTTCCTCAGAAGATTTTTCTAAATAGAAATAATGACAATTGCAGGATATTAGCATTGAATGCTAACAGTTTTAAGAGTATAGTTAGAAGACTAGCTGTTATAGAAAGGTGCAAAAATGAGATAGTGATATCATTTATACTAAAATAAACAATATTTTAATGGAATAGAAAGATTTCAAACATAATGTCTGCGCAGTAATGAGACATACTGGAATTTAAGACACTATTTATGTTAAGAATAGCAATACTTATGAAAAAGACAGTTAAGGTGCTTGATAGCACTATAATTTTAATGGGTAGGATTATGGTTATTGATGTTAGATAGAGAGATAAAGTCTATATTAAATGGCATTATATGCATATGGAACTAGTAAAGAAAGAGAAGATATGTTTGTCTAAATATTGAATTACATTGCTATTAATATGTAAGTTATTATAGTAGGAGACTTCAGTTGTAACTTGAGAAAAAAAGAAATGGAATGATGTAAAAAAAGAGTTATAAAAAATATAAGATGCCAGAATTTAAGCTTATGGAAGAGCAATTCATGGAAATACAGTAGATGATTATACAGAACACAGATAGACTATTTTATTTCCTTTGGAAAGATGTGAAATAAAAACAAAGATGCATTAGACACAGATTTCTCAGACCATAAAGCTATCTGGGTAGAATTCAGAGGGAAAGTTAGTAATGTTAAGATAGGAAAAGGTCTAGAAAGAATTAATTAAGTAGAGTGGGAAGGTAAGGGTGAAAAAAGAAAGTTAGAATTATGGGAAGATCACATAAGAATGTTGCAGTCCTATAAAAATTGGTCTGAAAGGTGGATGCCTAAAAAAGAATTATAAGAACTTGTCACCAAGAATGGCAAGTTAAAAAAGAGAATGGAAGTGAAAAACAGTTATAGTAAGTTAAGTGAAAAACTTCTTAAAAATTTAGAAAGGAATGAAAATGAATATTTCAAGAAAGAATGAAAGTTACATGCAACAAACTAAGAAAAAATAAAAACTATCTGTTCTATAAACAAATATATTTCCTACAAGGTAAAAAAGAAGAGATAACTCCTTACATATATAAAATAGTTAAGGAAGACAGTATAATGAGTGAATTAATAGACAAAAAAGGGATAGTACAGACAAAAGAGATATAATGTATATTGTTATAGAATATATAAAGCATTTATTTAAAGATATTACTAAAGAACAAAGTATATCATGGAAATTAAGAAATTTCTCTGAGCAAGAAAATATAGACTTGGAAAAATATAAGATTAGAAGAATTGGATGTAGTATTAAGATAAGTAAAGGTGCATACAGCAGTGGCTCTGGATGGCTTAGAATATCAAATGTATAAGAACATGACAGTTAAGTCAAAAATGTATTTCATGGAAGTGTTAAACAAGTAGTTTAATGAATTTAAATATAAGGATTTATGTATGTAGTGGAATTGCTAAATTTGTACGGAAAAGAGGTGAGAGAAAAGTTATAAGAAATTGGAAGCATGTGGTTTTGAATAATACTGTTCATAAAATCTTTATGAAAATAGTGCAGAAAAGAATGGAATCAAAACTTGAGTATTCTATTAGATTCAATATATAGTGTTAAAGGAAAAGGATATCAAGAATTATTAATGATTATTAGACAAATTGTAGATGGCATACTAAATAAATAAGAAAAGACTTTAATTATGGTAGAAGATCTAAGCAAGGATTTTTGACACTATTCCACATAATATGCTATGGGATGTATTCAAAGCTTATAACTTAAGTATAAAAAATAAGTAATGTGTGTTAGAGCATACACACTGAACAAAATTAAAGGTTTTATTAATGGATGGCTGAGTTAAGGAATAGGTATTAAAACAGGTATAAGACATGGATGTCCTTTTAGTAACATTTTATGTTCACTAGTCATGAATGCAACAACTAGTTATAATAATTAATTAGATGGTAATGCTAGATACAGAACAAAGGAAGGTATTGCTATACCTATAATGTTATCAAATGCAGATCACATCATGCTAGTCACTAAGCATTTGAATGGAATTGACAAAGTTATAAGCAATTTATGAAGGACTTTTAAACCTTCTTTCAAGAAAAAAAGTTTATTTGCTTAACTATGTTGTATCAGGAAATATTTTACATATAGCTAGTGGGTTTGGTATGCCATTGTCAAATGAAAGAGATATTATTAATACAATCTTCTTTTTTATAAGGGGATCTCATTTTAATCCTGTAAAGAGAGGTATGCTTTATTTAGCAAAAGAGGATGGTGGTTTAGGACTTATAAATCTAGTGGTATTTGCAGTTTAGAACATAAATCCAGTGGTATTTGCATCTATATAAAATACTTAAATAGTTAAAGGAAATAAATGGTAGTTTAATAAGTCTGTTATTTGAAAACAAATATAAAATATGGGGTATGAAGACATGTTGTAAAAGAGTATATGAATGAAAAAGTAAAAGCATATCAAGAGAAAATTGTAATGTGGAAAGTAAATATCAAAGATTTAGAAGATGAATGTTGAAATATTTTTATGTATACCCATGAAAAGAATTAGAGAAAGTGAAAATCAGAACTGTAAAAGCAAAAAATGATAGATTCAAAAACAGAGTAGAATATCATGATTTTTGTTGAGACTGGCAAACATGCCATATAAAAAATAAGTGAAAGAATATGTAGTTATTGCAATAAGGAAGAAACTGATGAACATGTATTTTTGAAATGTAAAAGAATTGATGCATTATGGATCAAAAAATTAAGGGATATAAAAATATTAATATGGATATGATTGAATATATATTTTTATAAAGATAAAATATTTATTAAAAAGGATGATAAAAATATTTAATGTTTTGTGGATAATTTAAAACCAAAGAATGAAAGAATTATGTATAATGCTAAATGGGATTTATCAGAAATGTTAAATAAGATTTTGGTTGTGGAAAGTAGAGTGAGGGTCAGATATAAATGTATTTTGAATGTAAAAAAAGTAAATATGAGGTCAATGTAACTGTCTGTGTATAATATTGTAAATAATGTAAATATTTATTCAGTTTACAATGTAAATATTTCAGATTTGTTAAAGAAAGGACCCCTACTCATTTGATGAGAATGTAGAACTCCCATTCCTAGATTAGTGCTAGCTGTGTGAAATGATGCAGTTATCAACATGGAGGCTGGCACAAAATGCAAGTCTGAAAGCAGAGAGAGTTGTAAGGAGTTAGTACCAGATTCAGATGATTTATTTCAAGAAAATCTATTTTTGGAGAGAGTTGAGAATGAATCAGAAAAAAAGACATGGAGAAGTGAAAGTGACAGCCATTCATTCAGAAGAGTTGCAGTAAGACAAATCGGAAGATGGGCTACAGATGTCATGGTGTGCTATTATTGACAGAATTCAAAGATGAAACTGTGACAAAAGTGAAGATTGGAAGTGAAGGAGAAGAAAAGAGAACAGATATTACTAAAAAAAAAACTTATGCTGACTTTGTGACAAAACATGTTGAAGTGGTGAAAATTTGGGGATGGAAGCTTGCAAACAAAAAAGTTTTTGGTAAGAATGCAACCTAAATCTGATAAACTTTTAAACAGATATGAAATATGGAAATCTGTGATTATGCCCTTAGGGATAGAGGCGGCTTTCATTTTATTAGTGAAAGACACATTCTGATGTTATCTTTAAAACATGAGAAGGAATGGAAACTTTTTTAAGAGGACGTGAATATAACACTAATGCTTTTCAGGGAATAACTTAGTTTCTATACTGCAAAAACAGAGAATTGAAAAAAATACCCAGAGATTTCTTCAGTGTAGAACTGATATTGGAAAGGAGACATTAGAAGACTTTTTATAAGAAAATGTCAAATTGTTTTTGATATTTTAAAATTACTGATAACTGAAGTGTTGAGAAAGGGGGATGAGAATGCACTGTTTTATTGAAAACAATAAAACTGTTCATTTCCTGAATGCTATGCATACTGGATGGTTTAAGGGAGTATTAAGATATCAGGGCCAACACAAAACATTTTTTGCTTTTTTTTGTGGGT